>NC_090851.1:13288789-13451289 GCF_024217435.2 Syngnathus scovelli | reverse complement strand
GGTGTGAGTGCGAGTGCGAATGGTTGTTTGTCTCTGTGTGCCCTGCGATTGGCTGGCAACCGGTTCAGGGTGTCCCCCGCCTACTGCCCGATGACGGCTGGGATAGGCTCCAGCCCGCCCGCGACCCCCGTGGGGACTAAGCGGTTCAGAAAATGGATGGATGGATGGATGGATGTTTACATTCAATCTTGGCCTACTATTCAATCAATCAATCAATCAATCAATCAATCAATCAATCAATCAATCAATCAATCAATCAATCAATCAATCAATCGTCCGATTGAACCATTTAGTACATTGTACTGCATGCGACAAATTATCTCTGCTTACTTTTAGGCCCAGGAGTGACCCAGCTTCTCGTGGCATGGCTGATCTCTTGCTTAGCGTGATGCGTCCAATCAGATGATCGCCCTCTTTCGATGGCTGCCATGTTACAGGATGCTAAAGGGATCAGGTACAGTGATTACCAGAAAAAAACATTTAAGAGAATATGTCATATTAAGACAACACGTTAACACAAAGACAAAAACGCTGAAGCAGAAAGGCTTTCTAATGGCAGACTGTTCTCGTCCCTATTCCCAGCAAACAGGAGAGATCCACTATTTTGCAAATTCACGTATGAGCTTTTTCAGTCTGTGATCTATGATGCTAATTTTGGTGTTGTGTTACATCAAATGGATGCGGTAGTGACAGATACGATGATAGTATAACTAAATGTTTCACGTGTATTTTGTTGTGTGTTGCAATCAATCAATCAATCAATCAATCAATCAATCAATCAATCAATCAATCAATCAATCAATCAATCAATCAATCAATCAATCAATCAATCAGTCAATCAATCAATCAAGAGCTAGCAAGTTAAAGAGAAGTGCATGTGTTCTTCATGACGTCCCGATACTTTTTGTTCTGGGTCAGCTACAGGCACACAGTACCTGTGTTTTGTTTTGTCATTAAACGTAATTCATTGACTAACCCAACCGTGATCCTTGGAAGATGCCACATTACGATAACAGAGGGATATGATGGCACCCCCACTATCTTTTCAGTCATAGTAAGCGATAATTATCTTACAAATTTCAGACAGATTTAACAATACATAAATATCATATTGGAAGTGTGCATTCTTTCACAACTCTTAACAGTAAACATCTATACAATGTGACAACATTTGTTATTGTCTTTAAACCTACTTATAATACCCCCCAAATAATGTTATTATCGAGAAATTAGGGTCGTTCGGTTCTCTACGGATAGTTAAGTCGTCATTTAATCAACAAATTAGTAAATTACAAATTGTATCACCCAAAAATGGGACTTAAATGAATGTTCTGCTGAAACTCACATGCCAAACTGTAGGATCAAGCGGATGACAGTCCCAGTCACCTGCACAAAAATAAAATAAAAATACTTTTACACATTTGGCCATTTCAAGAATGAAAAGCGAAATAGACAAAATATGTTTAAGAACTATGCTTTGCAAATGATGGAGTGGTCTGGTGATTATTCCCACAAGCATTTAGTATACCTGACTAAATGCATTGTAACCAACATACCTTTAGGGGTACTAGACAGATACTGTAACCTGAACCTCTTAAATCTCTTGTCCACGGAACATATTGTTCCTCTGGCTCTTTGACTGGGTGGTTGTCTGCTAAGTGAACTGCTCATACTTGCTCATCTGAATAAGTTAACTTTAGAAGGTGTAAAACACATGACTGTCAAAACATTGGACAAATGCAATTCAACAACAGTAACCTCTTTAAAAAATAATACATCACAAGAAGATTCCAAGAACTTGATTTTTTTTTTTTTTTTAAATAAGTGAAATTTGTTTGGATGGAAATGTGGAGAGGCAGAGAAGGAAACACAATACAGCGCATGGTTTCCTTTTTGTGTGTTTACAGCAGTGTAAACTAGATTTCCCCTTGAAAATCACAACCAGAGCAAAATGGAAATACGTATTTGTTGAAGAAATTATGTATGCATATTTTTCAAATTAACACAATTGTGTGTTTTGATTACATACTGTGCCTTACAAAATTTTCATAGCAGAAGTAATCAAGTCACAGTTGTGAGATACAGAGGAAGCTGAACGTTTGAAACACAAGAGTGTTTAAAAACAGGTAATAATCACAGTCCGCACCATGTACCCATTCCTAGTCCCTGAGTTATAGTAATCTGGATTAAAATATCTGGAACCCAACTTTATCATTACCAGTCACAGAAATAATCTCCGGAGCACAATTATTTTTATCTACAGCTTCCATAAAACGGATGATATGATGCTTTCGCGCACAGTCAAATATCACTGACACAGGTGGGAGCTGGTGAATACTATAAAAAGGTAGCCAAATATTTTACAGCATGCAACATGCTTTCAGTTTAGCTTTTGCATCTGGCAGTTTGTCAAGCATTACATAGCAATAGAAACACTGACCTAATTCCATAAATCTGCTGGCCTAAATCACAGGGTCTCACCAAATAAAGGAGCGCGCTCCTTAGAGCATCAGAAAGCATCCCACAGTAGTGTCAATGACACCGCACTGCAATGTGCTGTGTGCAGGATCTATGCATGCGGTTATCCCCCCACCCCTATTGTCCAAATGTACTGTGTACGCTATACATGTACATGCCAAGAGAAGATACAAAAAATGTTCTGCTGCAAAAAGTTTTCACGATACTTTTTTTAGCCCCCCCCCCCAAGATGGGCAGGTTGCGTCAAGAAGGGCACCCAGCATTAAAATTGTGCCCAAGAAGTGCAACTCAGTATGGCGACACCTGATGGGAAAATAGGTCACGAGAATAAAACTTTACTCTGTGTAAAATCATCGCTTTTTAAATAATAATGAACCTTCAAATTCCTTGTCGTGCCACTGGCATACACAATATTTGGGATATAGGCATAACCTGCTTATGAATATGAAGATTAAGAGAATTCAACAAATGAGACAATTTTTGTAAAGTGAGATTGAAAGATTACAGATAAGCGTGTGAGCTTGGAAACAGCTGCTTCAACACAACATAGTTCAAAGGACTCCGACTATAAAATAGGTCTAGAAATTGAGGGTTGTTATTATTATTGTAAATAATAAAATTATGGAAGGACAAGGATGAAAGTAAATGTCAAATGAATTCTGATCAAACTTTATAAACTAGCACGGAGAGCACATTTGTGTGACTGACCTTTCTCGCTGACGCTTTCCATGTCCACGTCCTCACAGCTGGTGTACTCAGGCGTGGAGCCGCCCTCCTCCTCTGAGCTGCTGATGGACATCTGCCTCTTGTTTACTCCGCGCTTGCTCTTGTATGACCGTGAAGGGGGCGGCCGCAAAGACTCCGACTGTTCTGAAATTTGTGAGTCCTTCCTCAACAAGTTGTCTGCACCTTTGTCTCTTGCCGTGTGTGTTACACCTGGCTCAAAGAAGCCCTTCTTATCTGGAGGCACCGTTCCCCCTGGTTCCCCCACGGTCCTTTCAACAGAGTACGCTCGATAGTTTTCTGATTGAGCATTGCGGCTTCCTCTCCTGGTCAGACGGTTATCAGACACTTGCACTTCACAGCCTCCTCCTTCACCAGGCCCTAGTCCGACCTCGTTGATTGCAAGATCACTGTGTCTACGTTCGTGGCGGACCTTGGATACCTTGGCATGCATGCGCATCTCCTGTTCCTCTTTTTGTGGCTTCACAGGGTATCGAGCAAGGTTGGGGTCACTACGATAACGGTTCTGGAACTCCTCCTCACGTCGCTGCCGTTCCCTTTGTTCATCATCCTCTGGCCGTCTTCGATTTCTTTCTAAATGACCCAAGTTGTCTTCTCCATCATCATAGTCCTGAGAATGGATCTTTTGCAGCCTGTGACCATCTTGTGGCTGTCTCTCTGGTCGGTCACTGGGGCCAAGCTTCTCATCCAAAGATGACTGAGATGATAACTTTCCAGCAGACCTTCGGCCAGTATCACGCCCGAGGCCTCCTTTACCATTCTGTTCATGGTACGAAACTGGCCTTTTTCTGGATGAAAAATAGATAATTACATAATACAGTATGGTGCATTGACATACAAGCACAACACATATGCCTTCCAAGTAACTCATGAGGTTCATGCGGTCATTGTGTCTTTAAACAGGATTGAACATTTCAAAGGATTGAACACTGGAAAGCAAAATTCCATTTATCTTGATACTAGAAATGGATGAACAGAGAATTGAAAAATAATGGTGAAGCATCACAATTGGAGTAGAGATACTGGTGATCTAAATCCAAATCTGAGGTCGTAAAAGGGTGGAGTGCGTTATGTAGGGAAGAGATTCTTCTCCAAGTGGAGGAGTTCAAGTACCTTGGGGTATTCATGAGTGAGAAAAGATAGGACAAGGAAATTGACAGGCAGATTGGTGCAGGATCTGCAGTGATGCAGACTTTTGTGTCATGCTGAATGAGCTGAGCCAATAAGGGAATCTCTCGATTTATCTACATTCCCCAGCCTCACTACATTCCCCAACCTCACAAGCTGTGGGTTGTGACCACAATTGAACAAGATCCCAGATACAAGCAAACAAATTAATTTCCTTGCAAGATGTCCGGGCTCTCCCTTAGAGATAGGGTGAGAAGCGTTATCATCGAAATGGGCTAAGAGTTGACAATAGGAATCATTTGAGTTAGCTTGAGAATCAGGTTAGGATGCCTCATAGACACATCCTTGATGAGGTTTTCTGGGCATGTCACACTGGGAACGACCCAGGACGCTCTGGAGAGACAATGTCTTTTGACTGGGCTGGGAATCCCTCAGGATCATCTTTGGAAGGACTGGATGAAACCACCCCAAAACTAGCAACCAGGAGGAGAGGGCAGGACCCACAACAATCCACCCACACACTGTTTCTGCTTGCCCCTTCCCCAAGCCAACAGAGCACATCACAGTGGCCAGCCTCTGTCTCAGCCAGAGGATGAGCCAGCAACATAGTCCAGGAAGACATGCAGAGATGTCCAACAGGGAGTGCACCAGAGGGCACCCGCAGGGGCATGAGAAGTTGCCCTCATTCCTCCTAGCCAGAGGCTTGACCCCACAAGCTTTGCCATGGGATGAGTGCAGGCTCACCCCTCGCCCTGTTACTATAACCGCCATTAGCCAAGGTCCGATTAGCGGATGTCTGTAAAGATTATCCTGTGGTGTGGAGTGTATTAAAAGTGAGGAGTTTTTTTCCTCAAAAAAAGGTATGCAATCCCTAGACCGTGCACCAGGCTCCATCGCACAGATATGGCCAGGTATCAGCGACAAGGCTCACGATTGTCAGTGCAGATCATTTGTATGGTGTGCCACTGGTCATAAAACAATAAGATTGATTGTTAGATTTATATTTGCAAGTCTTCCTCTTAATATTTGGTTTGTCTAAAAATCGGTGTTTGTACAACACTTTGGGTGGAAATATAACAAATTATTAAGTGATGAGGGAATCTCTCTTTGAATGTTCTGATGGCCCGTTTGAATTCCAGCATTCTATGATGGAGGCCTTCATCAATGGCGCTTGATTTCACAAACAGATGTCATGTCATTTTTACTTGGACCACAAACAAATTTAGACTAAATCGAGAGTGCCCTTGTTTTTTGTAGCCAAGTCGAGTACCTGTTTTGCTACATTTTACTGTAATTGTTTAGCTTCAAACATAATTTATATATAACACATATAGTAATAAGAATGCATCTTACTTTTCCCGAGGTGGTACGCTTTGGGAGCGAGTACCAGACATGGTGTCTGGAGCCTTAGAGGAAGTACCACCAGCAGGTCCTTGTGTCCTGTGTGGCAGCTCAATATTGCTGTTAGTTGTGGAGGATGGAACTTGAGACTTGGAGCGGAGTAGCTTCCTATCCCGTTGGGCCTCACCCACCCTGGATGGGTCATTTAAGGTGAAGCCCAGGTTCCCAGGCCGCACCCCTGACTCTGAAAACCATTCTCCTGATTTGGTGAGAATCTCTTGCTGCTTACGGCACAGGTTGCATACCCACATTACCTGTAGGGGTTCAAAGGACAAATGTGTTTGGCAGCCTTGTTTTAGAGTAAACAATAAACACAATTATTTTCAAACAGTATTGACTTTTGTTTTGTTTTTTAAAACTAAATTAAATTAAAGCTACTCTATGAAGAGTGAGCTTGGGAAAGAAGACCTCCGTTTTGCTAAGGTCGCTGATATACAACATTGTTTTTGAGCTAACTCATTTGCATAAAGCATTTAATTATGATAATGTCAATACTGGTGATGTAACAAAATGTATCTGTCGAGGGCATCTGTTGGTTTCATTTCACTTTCATTTCACAGATGATTAAAATTGTATGATCTATGCATTTTTACAGTTATTCAGCCCCGCTGCTGCATCACATGATGATTGATTGTCATGGACAATGAAAATGATTCAATTTAATTCCTCATCCTCTACGTCAGACCCAGAGACAGCATCACATACTCACATGGAAGCATTGTTACAGGATATCGCCTCACTTCAGAAGCACAAAAGCAGGATTTATCTCCCTCCGTATTTATAATCCAAACGTTCTCAGAAAAGAAAAAAATCCAGAGCATCAAAGAAACAACGTGATCGCTTGTATTCCACAGCAGAATCCATAATTTTAAAACAGGCCGCATCTATTAGATAAATCTGCAACCGGTTTGATGATCGACAGTAGAATGGACTTGGAGCAGTCATCCTAGCAGTTAGCATCAAGCTTGCCGAAGCACATTCATCCTGAATCCTGGGTGGCGCATTTCCAGACAAATCTAACATAAATCAGCTGGCCACAAGGCCCACGAGAACAAGCCGCCGCCAAGCCACACACACAACAGTCCCCTCTTTATGTCTTTCTCCACCTCTTTACGTCAGAAGAGAGGCTGAGGATTAACAGTGGCCAGTAATCCTTTTAGATCCTCACTATTTTCAAACTCATCATCAGATGACAATAAAAGCTTCCAGTTCTCACTTTTAACTACAGCCCCCGTTTTCACTATGATTCCTTAAGGACAATGACAAAGAATAGAGATTAAACTGAGAGGCACTACATTGTTTTTAAGATAAAAATAAAATATTGTTATAATAAATAACACCACCATATAATGTAAAAAAAAAAGAAGCTTTTTTCGTAGGACAGAGTCACAACATTTTGCTTTCTATTTGTTGAAATTGTAGATTTCCATTTCAAGAATAGCCGAAAAATCAAAAAATGCATTCGAAACACAGTGTTCTAATTAATGTTTCATTTGTGGAATATGAACTAAACAGGCAAAATCCACCTGTTTTTAATCCATCTCAGGGAACGGCCATTTTGCCACTTTGTGTCGACTTTTGGTCCGGACCAAACAAGCGGCCTAAAGGGCTTTTCTGGTCTGAATACAAAACATGCAGGACACTGGCCCTCGAGGACCTAGTTGCCTAGGCACTCGGTCCAATGTGAGGCAAACCTCTGTCCATTTTTCAAACTTGTTCGAAGACGCGTTTTTAATCTTTAGCTTTTGACCCAACATAAGACTGAATTTGTTATTATTGTAATGGTGTCAACTTTATATATTCATCATTACTATGTAAGGTATATTAATTTGTGTTTCAATTGACTGTTTTCACTGTCTTTGTAGTTGTATCATTATCTTATTTGTAAAGTGTATATGTAAATAAAGTGCTTTGTTACAGCAGCTGCTGTGAAATGCCCTATAAAATGTTTCAAGATGGCGGCGCGTGCACACGCAGCGGCCACTCTCTGTCCCGTCAGTACGGTGATTTGTTCGTCTAATGAGTGTTCATCCGACAGTCTTGTGTGTTCGTCTCGTCCGTGCTACAAGTACAGCAGGCAGGTTCTGCTTGACATCGGCAGAAGTGGGTTTTGCGGCGTTCTGGACTTTGAAGCGTCGACATTAAAGGCGCTCGCACTGCTACGTCCTGAAACGTCACCGACCTCACCCGCTATTCCTCCCCCGGTTGGGAGCCGTCGGAAACGATGTGCGAGGAGGCAGAAGAGGGGCAAGCGCGGAGGCGTCCGGGCCAGGCTGGCGGCCAACCCAGCGCGACCGGCGGTGCCCTCCATTCTTCTGGCGAATGTTCGATCGCTGGACAACAAAATGGATTACGTTCGCCTGCTGAGGTCTACGAACCGGACGGTGCGGAACTGCTGTGTGCTCGTGTTCACCGAGACCTGGTTGAATGACAACATTCCGGACTCTGCAGTGCATCTGGAGCGGCTAGCGTGCTATCGGGCGGACCGTGCCATTGTACGAGGGGGAAAGTCGCGTGGAGGTGGAATATGCGTCTACATCCGAGAAGAATGGTGCCGGGACTCTGTGGTGGTATGGAAGCACTGCTCGCCGCTTGTGGAGTTTGTGATCATTAAGTGCCGTCCTTTTTATCTGCCGAGGGAATTTACCGCGATTCTGCTAGTCGCGGTATACATCCCGCCTTCCAACATCGAAGGAGACAGGATCGCGGCGCTTGGTGAACTGTACCAGGCTGTCAGTGAACAGCAAACAGCGCACCCTGACGGTTTCACCATCTTCGCTGGAGACTTCAATCATGCCAACCTGAAGTCTGTTTTCCCGAGGCTTCACCAGCATGTTCCCTTTCCGACACGTGGAGACAGCTTCCTGGACCTAGTCTACTCGGCGCAAAAGGGAGCTTTCAAAGCCACCCCCCTCCCCCATCTGGGGCTTTCTGACCATCTCACCGTTTTGCTTTTGCCCGCATACAGACAATTGGTAAAGGCATCCAGGCCGATTCGGAGGCAGGTTCGAGTGTGGCCTGAGGGTGCCTCCGATGCACTTCGTGACTGCTTCGACACCACTGACTGGGACTTGTTTAAGCAGGCAGCCACCTACAACGATTGGACGGACATAGAGGAGTATACTGACTCTGTTACCTCTTACATCACGAAGTGCATCGATGATGTGACTTGCTCGAAATCCGTCGTCACTCGCGCGAACTGGAACCCGTGGCTGACGGGGGCTGTCCTCAGACTGTTGAGGGCCAGGGACAAGGCTTTCAGAGCGGGGGATGAGGCTGGCTTGAGGACAGTGAGGGCCGACCTGTCCCGAGGCATCAAAGAAGCGAAGAAGGCGTTCTCGTGCAAGGTCTCCACCCACTTCAAGGACAGCAAGGACACACGTAGCCTTTGGCGGGGCATTCAGACCATCACGGACTACAAGCCCGCGCCGAGGAGCTGTGAGGGCGACGTCCGTCTGCTGAACGATCTGAACCGCTTCTTTGCTCGCTTCGACGCCCAGAGCAGCACTTGCCCGCTGAAGTCCACTCCCCCCACACACGAGCAGCCCCTGCGCCTCTCTGCCGACGGTGTGAGGAGGGCGCTTGCCGCTATTGACACCCGTAAGGCGGCGGGCCCTGACAACATCCCGGGTCGAGCGCTGAAGGACTGCGCTGGGGAGCTGTCGGGTGTCTTCACGGACATCTTTAACGTTTCCCTGCAGCAGGCCATCGTCCCCTCGTGTTTCAAGGCTGCCACCATCGTTCCTGTGCCGAACAAACCTGCACCGTCCTGCTTCAATGACTACCGCCCTGTGGCACTGACGCCCATCATCATGAAGTGCTTTGAGCGGCTGGTCATGGAGCACATCAAGTCCGTTCTCCCCCCCACCATTGACCCTTTCCAGTTTGCGTACCGTGCCAAGCGGTCCTCTGAGGATGCCATCTGCTCTGCCCTCCACTCGGCCCTCACCCACCTGGAGAGAAAGGACTCATATGTGAGGTTGCTGTTTGTGGACTTCAGCTCTGCCTTCAACACCATTGTGCCGCAGCGACTCATCCGCAAACTCGACGAGCTGGGCCTCAGTACCTCCCTCTGCAACTGGATACTGGACTTCCTCTGTCAGAGGCCTCAGGTGGTGCGTGTTGGCGACAAAATCTCCGCCAGCATCACGCTGAGCACGGGGGCCCCCCAGGGCTGCATGCTCAGTCCATTGCTCTTCACCCTGCTGACGCATGACTGCACTGCGACCTACAGCGACAACCGCATAGTGAAGTTTGCTGACGACACGACTCTGGTGGGTCTCATCACGAATGGCGACGAGACTCGGTATAGGTCGGAAGTTGACCTTCTGACCACGTGGTGCAGGAACAACAACCTCCTGCTGAACGTCAATAAGACCAAGGAAATCATTGTTGACTTCCGGAAGGGTCACACAACACACCTGCCGCTGATCATTGACGGTGCTGTGGTGGAGAGGGTGAGCTGCACCAAGTTCCTGGGGGTGCACATCAGTGAGGACCTCTCCTGGTCCGCAAACACCTCGTCACTGGCAAAGAAAGCTCAGCGCCGCCTGTACTTCCTGCGGAAGGTCAGGCGTGCATGTGCTCCTCAGGCAGTCTTGTCTACATTATACCGTGGCACCATTGAGAGCGTCCTCACCAGTTGCATTGCTGTCTGGGGTGGTAACTGCACTGAACAGAACTTGAAGGCCCTGCAGCGCATAGTGAATACGGCTGGTAAGATTATTGGTGCTTCGCTCCCCTCCCTGAAGGACATTTACACCTCCCATCTCGCCCGCAAGGCAACCTCGATTGCCAGAGATGTGAGTCACCCGGCTCACTCTTTGTTTGACCTTCTGCCCTCTGGGAAGAGGTACAGGAGCCTGCGCTCCCGCACCACCAGACTCGCCAACAGCTTCTTTCTCCAGGCTGTTAGGGCCCTGAACTCGCTACCCCCTTCTGCGTAGCGTGCGGCACTGTTGCGCTATTTTCAGGAATGTCTGCTGTACGCGCACTTGCTCCTTTTTTTTCTGCTCCTCTTATTTATTTATTTATTGTTGTGTTATTTATTCATTATTTATTCAGCACACTTTTGTTATACTTGTTTACTTGTTTGTCTGTTGTGAGCCATGTCTTGTCACCGTGGGATAGGGGGGAACGAAATTTCGGTTTCTTTGTGTGTCTTTGGCATGTGGAGAAATTGACAATAAAGCTGACTTTGACTTTTTTTGACTTTGAAAATAAAGTTGTATTGTATTGTATTGTATTGTATTGCATTGCATTGCATTGCATTGCATTGCATTGCATTTGGTCAAAATGAATGATTAATGGAATTTGCATTACTAATATCACAGAAAGATACATTACAATTTACTAATTGAAATGTATGCGATTAAAAGGGAGTCATGTGATAAGTATGCAAAAGTAGAGCATCTGGTGCCACCAACTTCTCATCGACGCTACACATTATGAGCTTGAACATGTGAGAGAGAGAGAGAGAGAGAGAGAGAGAGAGAGAGAGAGAGAGAGTCATGATGCAGTTATGTATATGAAACATTTCTCAAGGGAGGCCACACAAAATACCTATTTTACACATGATGTTTGAATTCCCCCTTTTAGATTTGTGTTCTAGTAAAGAGACTGGGAAAAATGCCAGGTTTAGGACTGCTAATATAATACTTTTGCCCAGTATCTGTGATGTTTTTTTTCTTTATGCACCCACTTAATGCAGTCACTATAAATTAAAAGAAAATATTTAAATTCAAATATTCAAAATAAAACTTCTAAATTGAGGAATTATGGCACGAAAGTTGCCCACACGCCAGCAGAAGGCAGGGAGTGCCCACACAATTGCAGTACGTACACTTGTTGTTATAATAAGAGTTCAAAAAACATATTTACAGTATTGTATCTTGTTATAAAAGAAATTGTTATAATAAGAGTTTAAAAAATATATTTACAGTATGTACACTTGTACCTTGTTATAAAAAAAAATGTTATAATAATAAGAGTTCTAAAAACATGTTTACAGTATGTATACTTAAGCTACATCTACATATATGTTACACATACTATGTAACACCACACACACACACACACACACACACACACACACACACACACACACACACACACACACACACACACACACACACACAACACACACACACACACACGTCATATTTATATTTACATTATTTATACATGATTTTCTGTATGTCATTTATACTACGTATTAATAGAGTATTTACATGTTTGAAACTATTATTGAATGTTCTAATGATAACATATGCACTTATATGGTTTAATATACACTTATTGATTCACAGAAAATGTATGTAAGTTAAAAATGAGAGGGTGACACTACTTCGTGGATTTTCACATATTGCGGGTGGTCTTGGAACCAGTCATCCGCAATAAACGAGGGATTAATGTATTACAAATTGGCATGATGTGGATAATATTCCAAAATGTACATGTTGAAAGGAAACAATGTTTAAGCAAAGTTGGACTTGATTATTAGTTGCCTCCTGTGGTAGAGAGAGTCATTTTACACTCATAATAGAAAGTGGATCAGGCTCATTTAGATCAATAAGTCAAATAGAGCTATTTGCTATAAAACACTGATAACACTTCCCAAAATGTTTTAGGGTACGCATGGTTGTGTGTATTTGCAGTCATGGCTGTTTTAAGAACCGGTGGCTGACTGTTCTCCACTGGGAGGCAGTGCTTCTCTAAAAAGAAGACAGACTGACACCATTTGTTCATTTCCTGGATGCCATCTGGAGCTAACGTAGAGATGAACACTCACTCACTATAAACAAGCACCAGCAACGGTAGAAAAGTTTGTCAGGAAAACCTTTCAAGCACACGTTATGCTTCAATGTAAAAATGTATAAATGTATACATTTAAAAATGAAATTGGGAGGGGTCAGTCTAGAGAGAGCTTATATAAATAAATATTAAATGTTCCTCAACATTCAATTTGCACAGGTTCACAGTGAAGACCAGATACTAAATACAAACTAGATAGCAAGGAGACAAGACAAAATACAACTGGTGAAGGACATTGGGCTGCTGGAACATTAAACTTTAGGCTACAGTGGTCCAACTTAAGTATTGACACTGAGCCAGCCAAGATATACTCAGTATGGTCCTTGTCACTCCCACTGCTGGTTC
Source organism: Syngnathus scovelli (assembly GCF_024217435.2). NCBI lineage: Eukaryota > Metazoa > Chordata > Actinopteri > Syngnathiformes > Syngnathidae > Syngnathus > Syngnathus scovelli. The sequence goes on along the minus strand of NC_090851.1, from coordinate 13,438,380 downwards.
TACAGTTGTGAAAAGATAGCGTGCATCGAACACACATTACCGTATTTTCCGGACTATAAGTCGCTCCGGAGTATAAGTCGCACCAGCCATAAAATGCCCCAAAAAGTGAAAAAAAAACATATATAAGTCGCTCCGGAGTATAAGTCGCATTTTGGGGGCAATTTATTCGACAAAATCCCACACCAAAAACAGTCATGAACGAGCAACAACAGGCTAAACGATAGCAACAACAGGCTAAACGATAGGTATGCTAACGTGACAAACACAAACAAAGAGCTGAGAACGGGCCTGACGTAACATATAGAGTGATTAAGGACAACTATTACACGAATAACATGTTTATAAAACCATCAGTGTCACTCCAATTCATTAAATAGCAACAACAGGCTAAACGATAGGTATGCTAACGTGACAAACTCAAACAAAGAGCTGAGAACGGGCCTGACGTAACATATAGAGTGATTAAGGACAACTATTACATGAATAACATGTTTATAAAACCATCAGTGTCACTCCAATTCATTAAATAGCAACAACAGGCTAAACGATAGGTATGCTAACGTGACAAACACAAACAAAGAGCTGAGAACGGGCCTGACGTAACATATAGAGTGATTAAGGACAACTATTACATGAATAACATGTTTATAAAACCATCGGTGTCACTCCAATTCATTAAATCCATCGATCGTTCTTTGTCAACAATGGGTGCGCACGGCTGAGGGCGCTTGCGCTTCAAAATATTCCACAGGCTCATATAACGATAGATAAACTATATTTTAAATAACTACAATACAAGCCAATAATATTATCAAACCATCCGTGCACTTTAATTCTGTTATGTCCTTACTACTTTCCGGGTTCTTAGGTAGCAAGAAAGGTTCGGGCAACGACGTGATGAATACTGCTTTATTTCTTCAACACCGTCAGTTCACAGGCCGTACATCACAACACTAAACGTCCCCGAAGCTGCCCCTCCCACTCCCGGAGTTTTCCCACTACGGAACATGAGTTAGCCCAAAATATACAACATTTCCTCCCCCCTTACAATGAACATGCTTTATGCATGAACAACACGGAATTACGCACCTAGAACTAGACATCCCCATAACTCGGGTCAACTACGAACCTATAAGTCCAAGCGCGCAGGAGCTCGCCGCTCTCTGATAGGATATCTCCTATCTGGGGGCACAGGATCAGCTCCATGGTCGATCAATGGTGAACTTGTTGCAGGAGCTTCTGCAAAGGGAGATGCCACAGTCGCTGTCTCAGGCGCATCCTCAGCTGGGACTGGTGGCGCGAGTGTGATTGAGTCCTGCACTTGGGAGGGTATGGGAACCGGCGTTTTGACGTGGGCAGAGCTATCAGGAAAATCTTTGAGGGACAGCTCTGCTGGCCCTAACTGAGTCTGCAGGAGTTGATCAACATGTCTTCTCCATACACCATCAGACGTTTGGACAGTATAAGATACTGGTCCCGTTTGCGCAATAACAGTGGCAGGAATCCACTTTGGTTCGCCACGGTAGTTCCTTGCCAACACAGAGTCTCCTGGCTTGAAAACTCTTCCTTTGCCCTTCTGTCCTCTGCACCTAACCTGTTTTTCCTGCTGACCTTGGACAATGTCCTTCATTGCTGAGGGCTTCAAGAGGTCAAACGTGGTGCGCAGGTCTCTCTTTAGCATCAGGCTAGCAGGAGATGTCTTGGTGGTGGCATGTGGACTGTTCCGATAGGTTAGTAGGAAGTGGTGCAGTCTCTGATGTAGTGTTCCTTGTCCTTGTGATGTTTTCAAGGCATGCTTCATGGTTTGAACAAATCTCTCAGCAAGCCCATTTGTTGCGGGGTGGTAGGGGGCCGACTTAATGTGTTGGATACCGTTAGCTTGCAGGAACACTGCCATTTCTTGTGAGACAAATTGGGGTCCATTGTCAGAGACTAGCTGGGCAGGAGATCTAAACCGACTAAACAGTTCCCCTAACTTTTCGATAGTCTTTTCTGCAGTGGTTGATCTCATGATAGCCACCTCTGGCCATTTACTGTGTGCATCCACAGCAATAAGGAACATCCTGTCCTCCACTGGTCCCGCAAAATCAATGTGCACCCGGTGCCATGGTCCTTGTGGGAATTCCCAGGGGTGAAGAGGCGCTAGTGGAGGATTGTTCCTGACTTGGTGGCATGATGGACAGCTTTTGGCCAACTCTTCAATTTGTTGATCCATGTTCGGCCACCAAAAATAGCTTCTCGCTATTTCTTTCATTCGGACTATTCCGCTGTGTCCTGAATGCAGTTGCTGCAGCACTTTTGTGCGAAGTGACCGTGGTATGACCACCCTCCTACCCCAGAGTAGACACCCAGACTGGACAGACAGTTGCAATCTCCTCCCGAGGAAAGGCTTCAGACTCGCATTATCGCCAGCAGATCGACCCTCGACGACAATGTCCACGACCGCAGATAACTCTGGGTCATTCCGAGTTTCCCTTTTTACCTGCACCGCAGAGACAGGTGCTCTCTCCACCTCCCTGAAGTAGAAAAGGTCCACCGTGTCCGACTCCGGCTTTGTGACAGGCAAAGGCAATCGGGACAAGCCATCCGCATTGCAGTGGAAGTCTGATTTTCGATACCTGATGTCATATGCATGCGCCGACAACAACAAAGCCCACCTCTGCAGTCGGCATGCAGCAAGAGACGGTATTCCAGTGTGTGGACCGAGGATGGTGGTGAGGGGCCGATGGTCCGTCAGGAGCGTAAACTTCCTCCCATACAAGTATTGATGGAATTTCCTAACTCCAAAAACAATGCTCAGTGCCTCTCGTTCCAGTTGAGCATAGTTAGACTCTGCTTTGTTCAATGTCCTCGATGCAAAAGCGATTGGCTTTTCCTCACCACCCGGCAGGACATGAGAGAGAATCGCCCCTACTCCGTAAGGAGAGGCGTCACAGGCGAGCTGCAGTGGAAGTGATGGGTTGAAGTGCGTCAGGACCTTGGACGTAGTCAGCGCTCCTTTAGCCTTTTCAAAAGCCTCCTGACAGCTGGCTGTCCACTTCCACGTTTTGTCTCGGCGTAACAGTTCGTGCAGGGGTTGAAGCAGTGATGACAGATTGGAGATGAAGCGTCCGTAATAGTTCAGCAGACCTAAGAAAGATCGTAGCTGGCTGATGTTTTGGGGTGGGGGCGCGTCCACGACAGCTGCCACTTTTGATGGTGCAGTGTGCAGTCCTTCTGCATCGATCACATGCCCCAGATATTCTACAGATGGCTTGAAGAAGTCACATTTGTCCTTACGGACTCTTAAGCCGTAGTCCTTCAGCCTTTGAAGGGTAGCATCCAAGTTGCGCAGGTGCTCGTCATCAGTAGATCCAGTGCACAGGATATCGTCAAGGTAGCACTGTACCCCAGGCAACCCACTAAGGATCTGATCCATCGCTCGCTGAAAAAGTGCCGGGGCTGACGTGATGCCGAACGGCAGTCTGCAGTATCTGAAGAGACCCTTGTGTGTGTTAATGGTCAACATTTCACGTGACTCTTTTTCTACATGCATTTGTAGGTAAGCCTGACTGAGATCTACCTTACTGAATTTTTGTCCCCCACTCAGTCCAGCAAACAAGTCATCAATTAGGGAAAGTGGATATTGCTCTGCTGCTAACACCGGGTTAAGTGTTACCTTGAAATCTCCACAGGTCCGAATTCCCCCATCTTTTTTTGGTACGGGAACGATGGGTGTGGCCCACTCACTGATGGTCATTGGCTCCAAAACCCCATTCTTGACCAGGGCGTCCAAGTCAGCTTCTACCTTGGATCGGATGGCGTATGGTACTGGTCTAGCTTTCATAAACACAGGCTTGCTACCAGGTTTGACATGTAACTTAACGGTTATATCTTTCATGCTGCCTAATTCATCACAGAAAACCTCTTTGTGTTTCTCGAGTATTTCTTGTAGCGGAGTGGAACTGTGTGACAGTTTCCTTATCGCTTGCCAGTCCAGCCGGATTCCCTGTAGCCATGTACGCCCCATTATAGCAGGATGATTTCCCTTGGTCACATAAAGGGGAAGCCTTTTTGTTCGCCCATGGTACTGAACAGTCACATCCGTCATCCCTTCCATGTGCACTCGATGTCCCGTATATGCCTTAAACACTGTGTCTGATGGACGTAATGGAAGGTGCCTCATGAGTTTCCTGTAGATCTTGTGTGACACTAGTGATGCCTTTGATCCTGTGTCTATCTGCATTTTCACTACATGTCCCTCCAACTTGGGTTCAGCCCAGTAGCCATCTGAGCTCTCACCTACATTCATCACTCGTATTGTATTTACAGGCACTTCTTCCTCCGAAGAATCACTATTTCTTCCATTATCATGGCAAACGGTGCGAACATGCCTTTTTTGTTTATATTTCACATTGTCACTTTTGTTCCCAGCCCTTGAGCTTTTGTCCATGTCCTGTTTACTTCGGCACGCCCGCTCTATGTGCCCTTTTTTTCCACAGTTACGACAGTCCATCTCTTTGCACCAGCACGTCGATGCAAGATGTCCAGATCTACCACAGCGAAAACATGGCCCTTGCGCGTTCGGTTTATCATTGTTGAGTTGGTGCACTCTTTCTGTAGCACTTAGTTGCCGGCCAACACGCGTCAGTCCAGACGTCCTCGTCGCCAGTTTTGTTATGTCCTTACTACTTTCCGGGTTCTTAGGTAGCAAGAAAGGTTCGGGCAACGACGTGATGAATACTGCTTTATTTCTTCAACACCGTCAGTTCACAGGCCGTACATCACAACACTAAACGTCCCCAAAGCTGCCCCTCCCACTCCCGGAGTTTTCCCACTACGGAACATGAGTTAGCCCAAAATATACAACAAATTCCATTAAATCCATCGATCAAATTCCTCGTCCTTTGTCAACATCGCCGCGCGTGCGCCCTGACGTCAGCCTCGTCTTTATTCCACAGATCTACTATATAACTATATTGCAGCGTTAACAAAGTACAAGGATAGACGTAGGTTTGGTAAACGGCTCTTTATTAAACAAAACAAACTTCCAAGCGTGTGGCGGCGTGGACTTCCAGACAGACCGGGCGTGCGTAATGGCCATGTCCGAGCCCCGCGCACCGTTCGCGGACAGCCACTCGGCCGAGCGTCGGCCCCCGACTCAGTAGAGACCGGGCGTGCGTAAAAGCCATAATAGTTTTTCAAACCTTCTATGTCACTCCAAATCCTTAATTCCTTCAAACTCTTTGTCCTCCGTGTCACTTAGAAATGATCACCGCTAATGATGCCGGTAGTCCTTGTGTGGGCACGTTTGTATGTAAACAACCGGCGCGCCGCGCTACTGACGTCACTTGAAATAGTAATCCATTGGTACATCACGGTTCTCCAAACTTTCTTTCTGCTGCTCGATTACTGTTTTCAGCTGCATATTTTACGACTTGAAGTTTGTAACCTGCAAAATATGAGTTTCTTTTTGGTGCCATTTTTCTTAAGCCCACCCAGTTGATGAGTCACGGCCAACGGTAAAATTTAGAGCGCCCTCATCCAGTTTCGTCTGAAAATATAATTTTTTTTGGTTGTTTTATCAAAGTCAAAGTCTGCTTTATCGTCGATATATTTTTTTTATATACTAAGACACACAAAGAGATTGAAATTACATTTCCACTATCCCTTGGTGAGATAGTACACATATGCATACAAGCAACACACAAAAAAACAAGAAGGCACTAACAATGAATAAATAAGAGTATTGAATAAATGATAAATAAACAAATAATAATAAATAATAATAATAAATATAAGAGGAGCAAAAATGGAGCAAGTGTACATACAGCAGACAGTGGACTTGGATATGGTGCTTTAAAGTGTTAATTGCTTTATTTGATGTTTTCTCTATTTTTTATGTTTTGAATATGTTCAAGATAAAGAAATAAAAGCATGTGAAGTGATCAACTATACTAAAAATAACATGGGAAGTGGTCAACTATACTTGTAAGTGATGTCTTAATGATCAAGTAAAAATTTGTGAAAAGAAAACATATATAAGTCGCTCCTGAGTATAAGTCGCCCCCCCACCCAAACTATGAAAAAAAACGCGACTTATAGTCCGGAAATTACGGTACAAAAGAAGAACCAAAAATGAGAAAGAGTGCAAAGAAATTGAAGAATCTTATTTGAATGTGAAGAATCAGAAAATTTGGGTGCACCTAACTTTGTGCTGGTGCACCAAAGAAAAATGCTTGGGTGCGCCAGGGCAACCAGTGCAAAACGAGTTATGGTTGTTCTAAAATAGTAACATATACAGTATCTTTTATACACACTGTCCAGTTCAAAGGAGAACTGGTTTCAAAAACAAGCAGGGGAAGCATGCACAGGCATTCATGTATCATAGTCATTTATAACAAAGTTAAGTTACATGCCAACTCAATGTCATTCTCCCAACCGAACATTTGCCACATTTTATAAAAGTGTATTTATCAAAATCCCCCTCAAACTTGGCACTGTCATGCCTGCGGCCATCGGAAAGGTCAGGATTTGTCAGAAGAGTCATTGCCCCTGCAGATATCCTATGTCATTGTTCATGCGCACTTTGTCAGGTGACTGCATTCATTCTCAGAATTAGATCAATGAAGTGGTCCACGACCCGGGGACACCTTGACCATACTTTTTTATATAAGAAATTTGGACTGGACTCTTATCCTTACATCTGCGAATGAATACAGAGCCAAATGTGGAAAGGGGGGAGGATTCATGCAGCAAATCCATTACCCAGAAAGGCTTACCCTGTCCTTTACTATGATACACTTTGCGGGAGGAGAGACAGACGATAAACGTAGTATTAGTCACAGGTCAACAATGACAAAGCTATGGGGAAACGGTAAAAACCGTACACATTGCAACTCTCCGACACACACATCTCTTCTCCGACACACACATCTCTACTTTTTTTTAACAAGCATTCAACATTGTAGAATAAAAATTCAATTGTGTCCTAGTTTGAATGTATATCCCTTGTCTAGATTTAATGTAGCCAATGGTTTCATGTTTCAGTGGCAAAACATTACAGTCACATTACACAGAGAACACAAAAAAGATGCTAACCACTTTGTCCTCCTTTGTGGCATGCAGTCCAGGTTGCAGTGAGAATTGGCAGAAGTGAGTGGGGAAGTGGAGCAAGAGAAACAGAGGAATCCAATAAACATGAAAAGGACAGAGGTTGAATTTGTGATGAAATAGTGGACAGATATGGGGAGACGAAAGAAAAGTAAGATAGAAAAAGGGGGGGGGGGAAAGGTGTTGCAAAGATTTGTTAATTACATTTTGCAGATTAGAGATCCCTTTACATTTAGTGAAAGGCAGATGTAAGTGGGTGGGATGTTTATGAGCACTGACAGGAATGGCTGCAGTGATTTGAGCTTGTCATTGGCCTAGGCAAATAATCAAATTAATAAACCTGAGTTCATTTGTTAGGAGAAATAGTTTTTAGCTATTTTATGATATGACTTCTGTAGTTCTAAGTGTGTCTTGGTGTTGTGTACCACGTCCACTAACAAAATAGCTGTGAATTGAGTGGAGCTCGTTCACAGAAGCAATGCAAGTGTTGTCAAATTAGTGACTAGAGCAACTATTTTTCAAAAATACCACTAGCAAGTTTGTTTTGAGCTAAAAAACACACATCATAAGCTCAATCGTTTTCATGTCGTTTTCCGTATGCCAATAAAGGGAGCCCGGGGGAATGCATTCACGGAGTCAGTGGTGCTGAACATTGCCAAAGACATGCATTCATACATTGCAAAAAAACAGTTATCAAAACTTTTGACCCCAACTTACGTATATGCTTCCAACCGACAACTATTTCAATACATAAACCTTAACAAATACCAAAACATCATAAGCAAAAAAGAATGGCATTAAACTCAACAGTTACAACATAACGAGTAATAATAATAAAAACAATAAATAAAGTATTACAAAATGAAAGCGTCCATTTATTGCGTGCATCATAGAGAGCAATGCCGTGCTAGGTAATCTAGAGAGCCAGGATTTTTCCCGGAGGGCCGCTCCAAAGTGTGGGGGTGGGGCCGGACAATCATTTATAAGCTACAACTTAATTAAGTTGTATAAATGAAAAAGCCAACATATTATGTCTTAGCATTGCAGTTCTCTTTGCCGAGAAGGGACCGCGGATGGGAGGATCCCCCTTCCAGGATGACCAGGCTGCAATGGATGCAGAGTGGGCAACATTGAACACACAATATAAAATAATCCAAAGAAAAGGAAAAATAGATGTCCATAGTCAAAATAAAGAGCTGCAGGAAGATGCCATCAGTTGTCATGGCAGTGTCTGCGAGGAGGTAGTCCACCTCGGACATAATGCAAAGATAAAACCTACTTTAAATACTACAGTAGCCCACTAACCATCTGAATTATGTGTTTTTGTATGATAAACTGTGTGAAATTAAATTAAATTAACAATGTACTAATGAATGGTTTAAAAACTAAAGTTGCCAACCTACTAACTCATTCATTGCATTCTTTTGTAGTATCTGAGCAGCAGCAAAGTTGCAGATACTCGTGCACTCCTTAGGCATACATTGATGCTGTTGCTAAATGTTTGTTCAACTACACTTTGGTCGGCTATCTCTGATTGTTTGGTTCATTTGGGGTATTATTCAAAGCAAGTTTTCGTTGTGTTCTGTATATAATGTGTAAGGTTTGCAATTTTTTTTCCAGGAAAGGTCAAATACATTTGTTTATTTTCAGTATTTTAATTAAAATGTTATTTATACTTCTCTTGATCTTCTTGTGATTTTTCCAGCATCAACATGCTTTTATTTCCCAAAGTTTATAGTGTGGGGGCCAAAATGCTTGTTACAACCACTAGATGTTACTGTTGTCATTCAGAGGGGCCAAAGATTGCGTCCAGGTACACAGTGACGACATCAAGTCGCTACCTGGTATCTGTTGTGTTGCTGTCACGTTACTACCCTCATCTGATAAGTATTAATGGTGTTTCAGTGTACATTTATGGACTCGTTTGAATAAAACTACTACGGTGTTTACGGTTGTGTTCATCTTGTGGACATTTTAATCAGACGCTGGAGCTACGAGCATGAATTGAACGTCCGTTACAAGCCTGTTGACAGCACTTAAGTCAGATCAACAAAGATCGTAGTAACCCATCGCTTGGCTTCTTTTGGGGGCCTTCAAAATGACGTTAATGTAGTGGTGAGTGTGAGAAATGTTTCTTATTTTAACTAACTTTTCATTTTCTGTGATGGACACCCACAGTCAGCACATAAATAGTGGAGTTAAGTGATATAGCGGTACTCTATTATCCCTGTGCGCCTCCCATTTGGCTGGTTGGATTTGAAACTCCCAGGCTGAAAAATGGTCCCAGCACACCACTGATAGAGGGTCTTAAAATCCATTACTTTTACATCTATTACTACGCCAGTCTCTTACCTATTGGAGGTGCCAACATCACCGCAATGCCACCCTTGAATCGATTTTTTTTTTTTGCTGGGAACTCCCGCCTGCCCTGACACCAAATTCCATGATCTGGACCCATCACCACATACACAATGAAAGGGTTCATCAACAGCGCACTACACATTGTGAAAATGCCTTAAAGTTTTCTGAAGGCACCAGGAAACGCTTGATATTTATTTCTTTACTGTTTAATCTTGCTTATTGCCAGCACAAAAGACATTGTTTTAAGTGTACTGTAATACCAAAAAAAAAAAAAAAACTATGACGAATGGATGTGTAGTAGAGAGAATTACAATTCTTGAGTATTGAACCATCAGTTTTACTGCAGCTTTTCATGACGACATCACAAAACACAAAGGAGGTTATGAATGTTGGGTGCTATATTTGAAGACTTAGATCACGTTTACCATTCACGTACATTTTCAGAAATAGTCATCAGATAGTCATCGGTTATCGATCGATCGCAGTATCTCTACTAATTATGCATGTCATACACATGTGACATTTCTAACCGGGTTATCCGGTCACATGTTTAATAAATATGGCAGTGCACAGAGCATTTTCTTAAATTGTTTGTTTAAAATGCACCACATTACTGAAATATTAACTTGTCACTGATGTATGGGAAAAAAATGTAGAGTATCCTTTTAGTTAAGTGGTATTATGCAGAGCTGAAAGGGGTTTTGTCACAAATGGCTTGACTCCATGTCACGGGGTTCAAATGAACCCTTAGATCGTTCAGAAGCTACAAAACTATATTGCTGAAAAGATATGTAGCGATAATTTTTGTTTCTGGTATTTCATATAGTGAGTTACACAAGCATAAATAGATCGGTTCTCTCCGTCGCCTCACATTTTGACTGTCTTCTCCTCACCACAATAACTGCAGTCATCTTTATGCACAGCAGCTGCCAATTTGCACCCACCTTGTAGATGTGTTTTTTAAAGTTAAATCAGCCGCCACAATTCATACCAGGCGTGATAAATCACGCTGTTTATGCAAATTCATTTTATTTATTCCGCCCAGAATGTGCAAAAGAAACTGCACATCGATTTTGCCTGTTCAAAAAGCGTAATTTTGGGTTGTGCCTGGTTGAATGGATTCCACATCTTGGTGTGAGCAACCAAGTTGCATGTTCAATCCTTTAGTTAATCTGGAATCCTATGTACATATTATCTATACAAATCGTTAAATCTGTTTTTTGTTTTATTCAGGGACTGCATGTAAAACATACTTGTCTCATCAATTCACTGGCATGTAACGGATTGTCTGTTATGATAGTAATGTCGAAAACAAATTATCAAGCAAGCCTGCCTACTAAATGTATCTAGTAATCTGACCCACCTTCCAGTTCAGTCTACATTTGGCCACAGTGTGAGTCAAGGCTAGCTGGGTTGGTTGATTCCTGAGCAGATTGGGCACCAGCAGGCACAGGGTAACAGTCTCGTGGCCAACTACACCCAGGAGGAATCCTCCCTCTTGGATTGGAGGAAAGCCCAGAGATTGAATGGAAAGAGTTGGTCTTAAAATAGCACTAACATGTATGCCGTAAGAAATTATGTCCGACTGATTTATCAAGAGTGAAAAGATGCCTTGAATTTGTCTGGAATACTTTATTTGATTGCATACGTGACATAAAGAAAGCTATAGAAACACAAATAACTCTGCGATTTAATTCTGCTGAGCCATTTCATGATCCCATAATGGCCGTTAACAGCGATGAGGCTATTAAGGTCCAGACTTCTGTAATTATTTTCCTTCCTATGTTTAGATTCTGTGTAGAAAAGATCAAAAAAAATGTGCACTTAATTTGTTCAGACAATAATTATATATTCAGTAGGTGACAATTTAATACCTATCTCAGTCTATAACATACTATATTATACAAGAACAGAACATTTTCGAGCAGGATGATTCCGTTCTGTTTTATTGAATGGGATTATGATTCAATTGGATATGGTACGGCTGTAGTTTTCGTCACGTAAAGCAACGGCAAACCGACTTATACAAATGGTATATACTTATGTAGCTCCTGTTAAAGGTCAGATTGCAAAGATTTTTTAGGGTCTGTTAAATTCACATTCTCATTGCTAATATTTTTTGTAATACTCACCAATTCTGATCCTCGGTGTACAGTGTCCTGTAATTCAAGCTAATTCAAATTCAAAATCATTATCCATTATCTTTGAATCAGGTCTGTTGCAGCAGTATAAGACAAGCAGGGCACTGGACCCTGGGGACCAGGATTGATGACCGGTGACGTTTTAGTCGAGCACGGGCATGATACATGCTCAATAAAGTATATTTAATGGCGAGCAACATTTTGGAGTTCGAGGAGCAGGACTATTTTGACACTCAACAGTCCACAGAAGTGGGTGTTGTGAGGCCATACATGTTTGAGCCGGTCAGTGGAAGAGAAATTGGAAGTAGTAACTGTGGCAGCTCTACGAATGAGCCTCGAGAAGCAGATTGGAAATACAGACTGGTATGTTTGTGCATTGATAAATATTTTCTCTAGCAACTGAGACATGAGCCATGTTGTGCGTGTGAGATTCATTATTATGCGCCAGCCGTACATGAAATGTTAAAATGCGGTGACAATCTTGAGCTGCATTTTCTATGCATGAAAGTTTTGCACGTCACTTGCACAGAAAAAAACAATGCTAGAGCAGCCACTTAATGCTTTTATGTATGTGAACGCACAGCTCCGGAAATACCCAAAGACGGGAGGGCGCTAGACTTAAACCACAGACGATTCTGAATTGTATTAAGTGAAAGGTTTGCAATATCTATCTTATGGGGTATGATACAATTCAAGGATGGTGCATTTTAAAATGATTTGATTTGCTTGAATAAAGGACAACTTTCTGATTCAAATCGGTTTTCGCTACACCCCTAAGTTCAGGTACAGTATTGCTAAAGTTGCAAAGACTGGTCAAAATAAATGTTTGCCTTTTTAATTACATTGAATATATTTGAAAAAGCATCATCAAATCTAATCGAAGATGGCTTGATATCCAAAAATTGGATAAATATATTTTTGGGGGAATGTGCAGCCATCACTCTCAAACAGTCCTGTGTTTGGATTAGACACATAGCTTGTGGGATCAGCCTTATATGCTCACATGATGGGAAAATGCAAGACACAAACAAAAATACAGATGTGATACAATAACAGGTGAACTTTTGCATTCAAGTGACGTTCAGTGTTCAGTCTTTTTTTTAACCATTTCACAACACTCCACCCTTAGTAAAAAGCAATCAGTCTAAGGGCCGACAGTTGTAGTGGTCCTGAGACATTCTTCCATCGCCCTTTGGTCTCCCAAAGTGTGACCAGGAAACAAAGAAGCAGATGATGAACTCACAGTTGTATAGCAGCAAAAGCAGAAATGATGAATATGTAAGTGGGAGTATGAAAGTGGAAAAAGAGATGTTGGTATCCTTACATTGTTGGAGCGCAGGGAGACTCGGCCCCCACATCGGGCACAGAATTTGGTTTGGCAGTAGGAGCACAAGTGACCACAGCCATCTGCAAACTTGGTCTTACGGCAAATGCCGCAGGTGGGTGCATCATCCTTCTGCTGTGTCTGCTGACGCCGGGTCTCCGCCCCGATGCGACGCACCTCTTGTTTATAGCTCTCAAACTGCTGGTGCAGTGTTCTGTGAGAAAAGGAGAGGAACTTTTTGTAAACTTGACAAAGTTCTGAAATATCGTGTCCAAGCATCCACATAAACAAAAGTGATACATGTGTTAGGAATATCTGAATGATTTACAGAAAAACTGACATAGTTTAGAACTTCTGAGCGCTCACTCACCCAGGCCTGAGAATATTCAGAAACTCAGATATTGCATTGTTGATCATTTTTGTTTCCGACAATTCAAAAATATTTACGTGAGAAGAAACGATCGTCTCTCATTTTTCCTAAACCTCTTTAATAGGAATGGAATAACCAGTGCAGTGATGCAAAGAGCCGATTTGCTGCCAGAAACTGCTTTCACACAATCAGAGTCGTGAAAAAGCCTCTACGTTCATGACATGAATTCAAGAAATAAAAGCTATTGATTCTATTAAAAAAATTACCGTACATTTTTTTAAATGTTATTGTTCAATAAATCCCTGGCCTTGATTCACTTGCCTAGAATTAACCTGCACGTCCGCCTCACAGTTAGGAGGGTCCGGGTTCGATTCCACCTCCGGCCCTCCCTGTATGGAGTTTGCATGTTCTCCCCGTGCCCGCATGAGTTTTCTCCGGGCCCTCCAGTTTCCTCACACATCCCAAAAACATGCTTGGTCGGCCGAATGAGCACTCCAAATTGCCCCTAGGTGTGAGTGTGAGTGCGGATGGTTGTTCATCTCTGTGTGCCCTGCGATTGGCCGGCAACAGGTTCAGGGTGTCCCCCGATGACGGCTGGGATAGGCTCCAACACGCCTGTGACACCCGTGGGGACAAAGTGGTACAGAAAATGGATGGATGGAATTTAGAATGTTGCTCACCAATTGAAGTCATTGATTTGCAGAACTGCTCTGCGAAGAAAGAACGAAATAAAAATTCAAGCCTTGTTAACTAAAGTGTCATGCTTAACAGTTGAACATGCTTCATTTTGCACTTCAACTTATTTTGAACAATTACTAAAGCTCAGGGTCAAATTGGTTTAGCAAATCCGTTTTTTTTTATGTTCTGTTTTTGACTTAACTCTCAGTAAATTGATTTTTCTGCCCTTTGTCGGACCTAACCGAAAGCTCTTTCTTTAAAATGATCTCTCACTGGTATTATTGAAAATGTATATGTATCAAAAGTTTTGTGGTATAGTTACTTGGTATCAGTATCGGTGAGTATTGTATTGGTTGTATTGGTCTTGTATTGGTACTTGTATTGGTCTGGAAAAAAAAAGTGGTATTGAACATCCCTATTCTTGAGTAAATAAGCGATTTTGTTTGCTGCCATGTCATTAAAACAGTGCAGCAGTTATTCGAATCAGAATTGTTGTCCGACTTCAGTTGAGCTTGCTGATAAGCTGATCATTTAAATCAGATGTATTGAGGGAGACATATGAAACATCCAGGTTTCCGGCTCTTGAGGACCAGGAGTTCCCCACCCCTACACTAAGGGGAAGAAATAAATTTTTGTGACACCAACCAACCCCCCCGCACCAATTTTTTTTTTTTTTTTTGATGATGATAAAATTGATTTTCCCAGCTGTGTATTTTCACTCACGGCAGCAACCATGTCATTGACTGAGAAACTCAAGAGTGGGGGCCAGTATTTTATTTTTTGTATAGCCAAAGTATTCAGATCAGCTTTTCGCATGCATTTTTGGAGATAGGCAGCATTTGAAAGTATTTCCTTGTTTGTGTATGTTCAGCACATGGGTGGGCAGACACGCCTGACATCTAACTATTTGCATACAAGCAATTAAAAGAAAACTGTCTACAATATGTCCTCTTAAAGGAAACTTATAGCCATCCTTTAGTGGTACACGTTAACAGTACACTGTTATGTTTGGAGGATCTGGTTCAGATTTAGATAAGAATAATTTTATTTGACATTGGAATTTAGGCAACTATAATATTCATACGTAATTCTAATGGAAAAACAACATGGTAGCTACGTCACTAACATGACCTTTGACCGCACACAGCTATCAATCCTACCAGTGGGAACCAAGGGCTCAGCCAAGGCCAAGCACCATGGGAACAGCTGTCAGAAACAGAGGGTTCACAGTCGGTTGTCATGGTAACACTGTGGCGTCAACTGCTCAGTGTCAGTGGGTGTCAGTTCACCAGCTGTTCCTGTTCTTAGAGCTACATTTTCCTCATTTTTAGACTGCTTACAGCAGATGAAGCTGCACTCAGCAGCTCTTTTATTACATTAAATAAATAAATAAATAAATAATAATAAATAAACCAACACATACTACATTTGTAAAAACATATGAGCTCCACAGCAAGCTTCTGAAAATGTTTGATTTTAGATTTTAACGTTGAAAAAAAATGGCTCTGAAAACTGACAGTGAGTCCCATTCAATGTCATATAAAACGTGTATGCATGTGTGTGTGTGTGTGTAAGTGTGTGTGTGTGTGTGTGTGTGCGTGTGTGTGTGTGTGTGTGTGTGTGTGTGTGTGTGTGTGTGTGTGTGCGCGACACAAGTTTCGTAAAGCATCCAGCATGAAAATACTATAGTCACTGCAGCCTGACTAATTAGCAGTGTAGTTACTCACAGAAGCGCTTCCACATTGATTGATACATCTGTAGGTGATTTGGATTTTGAATTCAAAGCCAAGCATTTTACAAAGCAGAGTTTTTCTTTCTCGCTTACAAAAACTGCCTTTCAGGCAAGATGAGGGGAACAAGTGAAAAATGAAAGCATAAACAAAAATCAAGATGTAAATTGTGGGACATAGACCAGTGGAAGAAAAAACACAATGCATTTGGCGTCTCTATAAATAACACTTGAGAAAAGGGGGAGATGATGGTAAGAGGAAAAAAAGAATGAGAGGAAGAAGAGAACGCAACAGAATAGATCATACTCCCGTAATCCTGTTTTATTACTTGAAGCATCTCTACATCATGTGCAAAGGGAACAGACAAAGTGAAGAAGGGAAAGTTTGCTTAACCAAATGCAAACCGAATTTTTGATTGCTTTCTGCCACGATGCTATGGTGAGTGGTGACTTTGAAATATTTGCCTCTCTCTTCTGTTTGAAGGATTTAAAATGTCAACTTCAAAATACAAGCAGAATTAAAGCATGCAGATGGTCCGTCTTTTTCTATCTGGCAGTCAAGAGTTCTCAAACAATCTGTTCTATCTTCCATGTCTTGATGAGGCTTGATTCTCAAAGAACCCAACTACAAGTAATTATCAACTCATAAACCTGTAAGACTGACCAGAGAAATAAATTGTGTGTGCCGCGAGTGGAGCACTTAATGAGTGTCCCAAAACCAGCCGCTCTTGTATCGTGGGTGCGGATTCACGTTGGGAGCGTTGTCTGACACAACAACGACTCCATGTTTTGGCCGGAATAGTTCCAAATCGGCTCCCTTTATGACATCTGCTATATTTAATGTGGATTTCATTAAGCGGGCGAGTCTGCAAACAAAAAGAAGATGGCCAAAGATAACAGATCTCATGATATGCAACGACAGTAAAGCTGGTGGTGATCTAATCCCACGCGATTTTGTGGGATTTGAACGTGGAGATCTCGTGCCATCCTTAACATGAACCATCGCTACAATAGGTGTTGATTAATGATTTCTAGCTCATGTTTGCTCACTGCTGTATTCTAGTGGATGATGTCAGCCAGAGTAAATTAAGATGATAGCCCTTTGTTAAAACTTGTTTTTTTTAATTGGAGGTCAAACCATTGCAGGACAAAACAAATCTAAAATGAAACTGTAAGTCATTTTGAATGAATGCAATAGCACTCCTCTAGTAAAATAAGTGTAGTCAGATTACTAAATTTGAAATACTATCGCATTATATTACAAGTAGCGATATTTTGATCAGAATTTTGTCATGCTGTCATGTGTCGTCCGGATCACTTCCTGTTTTATTGTGTGATTTTCCTCTCGTTCCAGTCGGTGTGTCCTTCCCCTGTGCGTCCGGTCACGTGAACCCCTGATTCCAAGTGTGTGCACCTGCGTCAATGACCAACTGTCTTCACCTGTGTTCCCCTCCTGTGTCCATATAACCCGCGTCTTTCCCAGTATCCAGTGCCAGTGCGTCTTGCCTTGTAAGAACACTAGCGATCACGAAACCCTCGAGTTCCACGTAGAAGCCTTGTTTGAGCGACTTTGATCACCAATGTTAACTTGGTTACATCGCTATCTTGTTTTGTATTTCCCTCGGTTCGAGGCGCTTTGATTTCCCCTTTTTTCTCCCTCGGTTCGAGGCGCCTTAGTTTTCCCTTTTTTCCCTCCTATTGAGGCGTTTTTTGTTCGACTATCAGTGGAGACAATAAAAGCCTTTTTGGACATTGAAATCTCTGCGTTCGAGTCCTCTCCCTGCTCTGCGCCTGACAAATTTTGTGTTACCGATAGTCCATGAGTGTGATCATCCGATATTGATTAGATTCTGATCACATGTGGCTCTGGTGTAAAATTTTTAATTTTAGAGCTACGACAACCATTTTTTTTTTATAATAATTGATTAATCTATGAGAGATTTTTTTTCAGTTAATTAATCAGATTTTAAAACATTTTTTTTATATTTCTATCTCTATATTTTATACAAAGAGAATAGAATGCAGAAAATGCACGTACAAATTATGATTCAATTACTGTGTTGGTTAAATGTTAAAAAATTGAGGGAAATGTGGCTTGTTATTTCCCCCCAGTAAAAGCACCTGTTTGTAAATGTCTAATATGGATTAAACACAAAGATAATCACTAGTCAGGTTTACATAAAGCCTTGAATTCCAGTTAAAATGAAACCGAATTACCAAATCTTAATACCGAGCACAAGGAAAATCAGAATGGAATTTCAATTGGGCACAAAGGGGGAGCATGTTCCTGTTCCTCCAAATTGTTTTGTTAAACTAGCACAGTGTTTTTTAACCTGGTTCGATCAAACCCTAGGGGTTCGGTGAGTCGGTCTCAGGGGTTCCTCAGAGCCTCCACTGCGGAGGTCCGAACACACCTGATTTATCGTGTAAATTTGTGATAACGCATATCTGTACTGGTCTCGCAAAGGCACACTGATTTGCAAGTATGTAATTTGTTGTGAGTTCATGCATTGTGTTGGTTTTGTTCTTTGAAAAAGGTGATGATCATGCACGGCTCATTTTGTGCATCAGTAAAAAACATCTGTGTCTTGAATTTGAATTTCCTTTATTCTTTTTTTGCAAAAGAGGGGTTCGGTGAATGCGCATATGAAACTGGTGGAGTTCAGTACCTGCAACAAGGTTAAGAACCACTGAACGAGTGGTGGAAACATGAATTTGAGTGAATCATGGAGATTTTGAATAAAGCATTTCCTCATGATTAGCAGCGAAGGAAGGAAGTGGCCTACCACTACAGCGTATGGGTCACCCAATGGGCCAAATTTGAAATGCTTGCACGATTAATTGCGGTAAATTTTACAGCGTGTTAATTTGCATCGTAATTGATTAATCTAATTAATATGTTAAAATGACAGCCCTGATGTTGTTCCTGTATTTGTATGTATTGTCCTCAATGACAATAAAATTGAATCTAATCTAATCTAATCTAATCTAATCTAATCTAATGTAAAATACAAAAGTGCTGATCTCACAGCCATCTGGAGTAATCACGAGCACAGTATAATCCCCTCTCTCTATTTCAGAAACCTCAGCTCGCTCTGTTGAAAGAACACACACAAAGGCAAACATGTACACATGCGTACGCACAATCGCACATACACGCACGCGCACACACACACACACACACACACACACACACACACACCACTTCTCACTTCCACTTGATTTTCTTCCTCTCTTCACTTCATAACCTGCTGCTGTAGCAATAACTTCACACAGGTAAAAAAAAAAAAGAATTGAACTACAGCGTAAACAAAATAGATAAATAGATATGACTCTTTTCCATTTGGTACTCAGTTCAAATAGACATACAATTTGGAACTGGCCTAAATTATACACATTAAGTAAAAGTACCGTATTGGCCCAAATATAAGATAAAGTTTTTTGCATTGAAATAAGACTGAAAAAGTGGGGGTTGTCTTACATTCGGGCTCTAGACATTATACCCATTCACAACGGTAGATGGCGCCAGATATCTTTAAAGCGAATGCTGAACTTAACTCCCCAGGCCAAAGCGAACTAAATAAAAATAGCGGTAACACAAAGAAGAAAAATAAAAAATAGCGGTAAGAAAGAAAAGAGAATTTAATAAGAGAAGAGATAACAGAAAACGGAGAAACGTAGCGACAATCTGAAGAAAAGTGGCTCGAAGATTGGCCAGGTTAACCGGCAGCTGAGAAATTATGACACAAACTTCAAGATGATGGTGATAAATGAGACAGAGTCTTCACACAATTGCAAAGCGGCTGTGATATATGGTGTCACAGAGTGTAATGTACGGAGATGGAGAGCTCAAAAAGATCACCTAAAAAAATGCTCAGAATCAGAGAAAAGCTTTCCGTGGTTCTCAGAGCGTCCGCTTTCAAGAGCTCGACAGGAGGGTGTGCGCATACGTGGACGAGAAACGAAAGGACGGGAAGACCATCAGCAGAGTTGTCATTCAGCTCA
Organism: Syngnathus scovelli; assembly: GCF_024217435.2. NCBI lineage: Eukaryota > Metazoa > Chordata > Actinopteri > Syngnathiformes > Syngnathidae > Syngnathus > Syngnathus scovelli. Next base: position 13,418,680 of record NC_090851.1, on the reverse strand, counting down.
TGGCCATGGAAATAGCCAAAGAGCTGAACATACCCACCGCTGACTTCAAAGCAAGCCTCGGCTGGTGTAAAAGAATGATGCGGCGTAACGGACTAACGCTGCGACGTAGAACAAGTCTAGCCCGGCACCTGCCCTCTGACTTTGGAGAGAATCTGTTGTTTATTTACATTTCAAAAACCAGAAGCCATTCATTTACAAATGTGATTGCACTTTAGTTTACATATTTAAATGTTCAGATATTAAGATGTGATAGACAGTTTTTGCATGAGTTGAATGAGGCAAAATAACATGCTTTTTCTCTCGAAGATATTGTTATAATCATTTGTTTCCGTTGTACTGTAATTATTTTCTGTATAAAAATTCAATTTGGTGTTCAAAAATTATTTTTTCAAACTTGAGTCTTGAAAAAGAGGGGGTCGTCTTATAATCAGGGTCGTCTTTTATTCGGGCCAATTCGGTAAATACCATGTCACTTCAGGTGAAGGTCCTGTTTTCATTGTTGGAGTCATTGGTAGTCTTTTGGGTAAAAGTATTCTGGTTCAATATAGTTGCGCAATACAGTATAATAATAATATTTTTCCTTTTCAAATGAAATAATAAAAAACTAATGAATCGTTTTTTCAGTATATTTTCTAAAGCTATGGAAAAAATCTTGTGCATATAATAGGAATACTTTGAAAATATTAAATGTCTAAAACAGAAAAATGATTTGACCGGGTTGTGGTAATTCACTATCAATATGTATCGCAATTGACAGTTACACATATGATGGATATCTACCCAAAAGGACTTTGATAAATTGTTCTATAGAAGAAAAAAACATTACAAGGCTAATCCGATATGGCTAATAAGATTTCTGCCACAATTAAACGTACGTAAGCTATTTTGTGCACAAAAGCACATTTTAAACGTAGGCAAATTGCCATGTGTTAGTGTGACGACTGCAGACATGAAGAAGCAGAAGCTGAACCAACAAAGAAGTGTGTGCCCTACCCTACGCAAGTCAAACTAAAGTGTTCCGTCAAATATATGATCAGTTGACTCAGTACAACTCTTGCAATAAAATTATATTGCGCATACAAATCCAATCAAAACTCCTCCAGATGGACACGTTCATGGTATAGAAGTAAAGGAGTTCCCTGTCTTAAACGTGCTAACTAGGACCCTCTGCATCACACTCAAGTCACAACCAGGCAAGTAAAACTTGAATGGACTATGGCAATAATGAGCTTGCTAATATTGCGTGTTGTGCGGGATGTCCGATGTTGAGCCAGGAACAACAAAAATGCGGAATATAGAGTTGGTTCTTTATTGGCAAGATCTTGGGTTGTTTAATAGCGGCCAATGCACGAGGCACCGCAGCAGATGAAACAACAGCTTCCTTCTCCAGGTCAGCTTCTTTTATACTGCCCGGAAAGGCGGGAACTTGTCACGTGACCATTTGGAGTGTGGGGGGCGTCACCACCCTGTGTGTGTGTGTGTGCGTGCCTATGCGTGTGTGTTCATACAGTTGTGTGTTGTATTCGTGTTCTGATTGAGCAGTTATGTTTATATAAACTAATAAAAAGAATTGTACAGATATGAGCATCTAAACGTACATGAGATTGTCTAAGTACAGTGTCAGCATTTTTTCTCTTCAAAAACTTCTCCATCACCGTCACTATCGACTCGTCTCGCTATCCACAATGACAACGTCGCTGTCATTGCTACCTGCATAGGCATCCCATATACCTGCCGCTGCATTCCTACGTCACCAATTTTCTCGTCTGCAAGCACAAGGCAAATCGCTACCTGCTGCTGCAACCTTCTGATATGGAAGAGTACTACATGATTACTCTGCTGGGCGCTACACCGCACAGGCACACAAATTGGAAAATTTCCCACGTCACCCCTTACAATATTTTGTGGTGCCGAGGCACCCCGATTGAAATACACTGGTCTAACCTAGAAGAACATGTTCACATTGCTGTTGCTCTCTCTTCACTAAAAAGATAAAATACTCCTAAACAGATTTCTCAACTGTAATACATGCACTCCTACAGGGTACTTGTTTGCTAGTTTACATTGTATGAACATTTAATGAAGGTTCAGGTTATCAACAATTCTGCTTTGGGGTAGAAGTCTTCTGCAAATAAGCATTTATTTATTTATTGTTGGAATAATTTTAAGTGAAGCTTTGGCCTGCCAGACCTGGAGGCCTCGCCTTTACGAGTTTATCTTTCCTTTTATCTAGGTTCTTCCTTTTTAGTGATAGGGATGTCTTTTGATCCCTGTCAGCCATTTGTATCCTTCCTGTCCTTATGTTGTCTGTGTGTTTTGGTTCCCGTAAGAGGCCTTCACTAACAATGAGCAGGGCTTATTTGCATAGGTGACATGTTCTTTGTTTGATTCACAGGAACTTCATTCCTTTTAATTTAGATGTAGGTTTGGTTCATAGATTGTAGTTTATCAGACCTATTCTTCTTTGTTAAGGGTTACATACAGTTAGAAGTAGTTGCATAAAAGTTATCCCATATTTACTCAATGTTTGTTTAAGGAACTGCATACCGGTTACCTCACATTTGTTTAATGTGTGTTGAAATGTTTAGGACAAGTTACTTATTATTATTATGTGTTAATTACCAAGTAGATAAAGTTAGCAAAGGTCTAGTTGCATTTGTTCCACAGCAAAGCGGCAATCAACGTGCTTCAGGGTATTTGACCCCGGTCGAGGAAGAGTCAGCCAACTGAGGGAGGACAGCTGGGGACGGCCTCTGCGGGGGGTCACGAGCCAACAACGAAGTGCTAATTCACATTCTTTAACTTATCAGCGTTGCTACAGACACAATCCCCCCTCCCTTTAGTGTAGCAACGCCTCTGTAACCAGGGCAACCATAACATTAAAAAGAGGGGCACGTGGAGTAAGGACTCAGAACTGATGGAGGTTGTAACTGAGATTGCTTTCTCTATCGTTCCCCTCGCGAGTAAACCTGTTCTGGTTGTCTTCTCCTCTTCATTTCAGCAAGTGATTTAATGTCTAATCGTATTTAGACCCAACATTTATTTATTTATTTATTTATTTATTTATTTATTTATTTATTTATTAACTAATTACTTATTTACTTATTAAAATTGACACAAAAATTGGCTACATTTGTTGAAAATGAATTTCACAAGATTTTTTTCATTATATTTTTCATAATTGTGCTTTATTCAATTTGATATCAAGTGTTTTATTTGCTGTTTAATCAGTTCATTTGCTTTTTATTTTAAATTGGTCAAAAAAATCAATAATTACTGAAATGGAATATTTATACTGTAAAACATTTTTCCGCCATATCACTCAGCCCTACTAAACACATTATGTTTAAAAAGGTTTCTTTAACCTATATGCTGACCAGTGTATTCCACTTTTTTTATAGTTGTGTTGACCTCTTATTGAAGGGAAAATATTCCATGTTAAAATAAAATTAACATACATTTTTTTTCTCAGAGTCCTTATTTTTCATAGTAGAAAAAAAATGAATGTCGATAACAATAAGAAATACAGTACTTGTATTCTGATACACTTTTCACTTGTATCGCCGAGGCTTAAGTGATATCAAATTGATGTCACTATAAAATGTTTGTGTCTTTCTTTGTCATTGCACTGTTTTTCCAACCTGACAAATAGAACTTGTAATAATTGAAAAGTTAAAGTACTGCATTATGTGCTTTCCATTCCATTTGTTTTTAAAAGTTTCAGATAGGTCAATGAATTAGGAATAATCATTGAATTCAAAATCAGTTCTTCTATGATGGCCTATTAGTGCTATGAAATAGCAACAACACTAGCACAGGGGTGGGCAAACTTTTTGACTTGCGGGCCGAATTGGGTTCTAAATTTTGACCGGGGGGCCGAACCAGGAGCAGATGGATGTAGTGTTTGTGTGAAGTAATATAAACGACCTGTAAAGGTCATTGCATAAAAGGTTTTGGCCTTTAGTAGGTAGTAAAGCATGGATATTCAAAAAAAGTTTTTTGAAAACAAATGCATTTATTAACAGCATTAAAAAAAAAAAAACATCCCTAAAAAACTGCTATCAGTGATTCTCATAAAATATGACACTGTTATTATGAATAACAGTCTCCATCACTTCAGTGCCTGCAGGTCAGATTAATGAAAGATGTATGTTTATCTTATGAGATCACAACAAACGGCAAACATTCTGACCAAATATATCATCTTGAAGAATCGGTGAAAGCATACATCCAAATAAAGTAATCAAAACGGCAACACGGTGAGGGGTATCTGAAAATCAGAGCAGAGTTTTAACTCACAAACACCTGGTAACAGAGGTGAGGAAACGGAAAACACTTCCTTAAAGTAAGCCTTAAGAACTTTAAAGGTTAAGATTAGTCACAAACAGGTGGTGCATCAATGTCCTTGAGCATCCTGCATTGTTTGAAAATGAGAATGGTCGCTAGTTTCAATCCCTGCTATTTGTACAGATCATATTCAAATTTTTTTACAACAAACTTGCAAGCCTCCCCTTCATTTTCAGTGTTCATTTGATGTTGATGTTCATGTGGCTGAACGTCACGTCGCGTACGTCGAGCCAAATTGGCCACTCTTTTTAAACACTCGGCACTCAGTGTCCACCTTGCTTTTCCTTGGGCGACTCATTTTAATGGAAGGATTCCAGGGGAAGGTTTGTGGGTGGCTTTAGCGTAAAACTGTATCCGAAAACTCGGCGCGCAAATTACAAGAATGCTGTCGTCACAGCCCACGCTCTAAATTCGGCACTCCTACAAATAGAGCGCGAGTGCGCCATTTCCGTACTACTGAGTACGTACTTGTGAGTGTGCACCGAGCTTTCTGACACGGCTTCCGGTAGTAAATGCGCAGGCGAGTGGTTCCCCATCTACTGGGGAAACGCAGTCATTGCAGGCAAAATGACCGAAAAAAAAAAAAAATTAATAATACAATTTATTTAGGGTTGGCGGGCCGGATTAAACGGTCCCGTGGGCCGGATGTGGCCCGCGGGCCGTAGTTTGCCCATACCTGCACTAGCATCTTGATTTATTTTTTGATTGATTGATTGACAATTTTATTTATTCGAATATTCAAATATACAAATAATACTGAGCTTCCTGTTTGTTAAAGTCAGATAAAGTCCTTGCATAAAACTAAAATGAAATTGAGGAAGCAAAATAAACACACGGAGAGAAAAAGAAAAAAAAAACATTTGGAAAGGAGTGAGAAGAAGCATAGCATATTTGGCTACTTATAGTGTGACCCATCGCTACCCCGGACCATGCACAGAATGAGCTGGGAGGAGTGAGAGAAAGATAGTCTACTCAATCCACCCATAAAAATTTAATGCCAGTGACATCTGGGGGCATTAAAATGCTCTGCTCACTCTGACTCTCTCGCTAAAAAATGATTATTAATGTGATCAGATCATCTAAATCACAACATTCAGTCGACATACACAGTTGTCTTAAAGTAATTACCGTAATTTCCGGACTATAAGTCGCGTTTTTTTTCATAGTTTGGGTTGGGGGGCGACTTATACTCAGGAGCGACTTATATATGTTTTTTTTCCACAAATTTTTACTTGATCATTAAGACATCACTTAAAAGTATAGTTGACCACTTCCCATGTTATTTTTAGTATAGTTGATCACTTAACATGCTTTTATATCTTTATCTTGAACATATTTAAAACATAAAAAATAGAGAAAACATCAAATAAAGCAATTAACACTTTAAAGCACCATATCCAAGTCCACTGTCTGTTTGCTCCTCTTATATTTATTATTATTATTTATTATTATTTGTTTATTTATCATTTATTCAACACTCTTATTTATTCATTGTCTATGCCTTCTTGGGTTTTTTTTGTGTTGCTTGTATGCATATGTGTACTATCTCACCGAGGGATAGTGGGAACGTAATTTCAATCTCTTTGTGTGTCTTGGTATATGAAAAAAAAAAATCGACAATAAAGCAGACTTTGTCTTTGATAAAACAACCAAATAAACAAAACAAAAAACTACATCTGAAAAAAATTATATTTTCAGACGAAACTGGATGAGGGCGCTTTAAATTTCACCGTTGGCCTTGACTCATCAACTGGGTGGGCTTAAGAAAAATGGCACCAAAAAGAAAGTCATATTTTGCAAGTTACAAACTTCAAGGTGTAAAATATGCAGCTGAAAACAGTAATCGAGCAGCAGAAAGAAAGTTTGGAGAACCGTGATGTACCAATGGATTACTATTTCAAGTGACGTCAGTGGCACCGCGCGGCGCGACCCACGTCATACCGGCATCATTCGCGGTGATCATTTCTAAGTGACACGGAGGACAAAGAGTTTGAAGGAATTAAGGATTTGGAGTGACATAGAAGCTTTGAAAAACTATTATGGCTTTTATGCACGCCCGGTCCTACTCTACTGAGTCGGGGGCCGGCGCTCGGCCGAGTGGCTGTCCGCGAACGGTGCATGGGGCTCGGACATGGCCATTACGCACGCCCGGTCCTCTGCCATGGAGCTCTCGTGTCTGGAAGTACACGCCGCCACACGCTTGGAAGTTTGTTTTGTGGAATAAAGAGCCGTTTACCAAACCCACGTCTATCCTTGTACTTTGTTAACGCTACAATATAGTTATATACTAGATCTGTGGAATAAAGACGAGGCTGACGTCAGGGCGCACGCGCGGCGATGTTGACAAAGGACGAGGAATTTGATCGATGGATTTAATGGATTTAAAGTGCACGGATGGTTTGATAATATTATTGCTTATATTATAGTTATTTGAAATATAGTTTATCTATCATTATATGAGCCTGTGGAATATTTTGAAGTGCAAGCGCCCTCAGCCGCGTGTAGCCATTGTTGACAAAGAACGATCGATGGATTTAATGAATTGGAGTGACACCGATGGTTTTATAAATATGTTATTTATGTAATGGTTGTCCTAAATCACTCTATATGTTACGTCAGGCCCGTTCTCAGCTCCTCATTTGTGTTTGTCACGTTAGCATACCTATCGTTTAGCCTGTTGCTATCGTATCGAATGAACGATGGATTTAATGAATTGGAGTGACACCGATGGTTTTATAAACATGTTATTCATGTAATAATTGTCCTTAATCACTCTATATGTTACATCAGGCCCGTTCTCAGCTCTTTGTTTGTGTTTGTCACGTTAGCATACCTATCGTTTAGCCTGTTGTTGCTATCGTTTAGCCTGTTGTTGCTCGTTCATGACTGTTTTTGGTGTGGGATTTTGTCGAATAAATTGCCCCCCAAAATGCGATTTATACTCCGGAGCGACTTATATATGTTTTTTTTCACTATTTGGGGCATTTTATGGCTGGTGCGACTTATACTCCGGAGCGACTTATGGTCCGGAAAATACGGTATATGTTTTCATATTTATTGTGCATTGATAGTAAATATTCCCACTAAGTGTGAAAAAAAGTATGTATTCCAAGGCCCGTGGGCCACAATTGGCCCTCCAACAATTATATCGGGCCTACCAAATGCCGTTGATGGAAACAAAAAATGATAATTAGTAATATCACGTTCTGCTTAAAATGTAATTTTGTTAATTACGCCACTTTGGTGTTTCGTATGATGCGGCCTGTATTCACTATATAGGCACTCGATTGGCTGCGTAACCTCATGTGATGTGATCACATCAGAAGAAATAGACTGATGAAGCAGAGACTGGCCCACAACTCATTACTTCTGCAAGCTCTGGAAACACAAAAGCTAGCCATCCATGCTCAGTAACATAAGGACATAAGAACATACTACATTCATCTTCCAATTAAGAAAACACAAAAAGCTAATGTGAAGTGTAGGACACATTAATTAAAGTGTACCCGTGGAGGTCCCACATTGAAGTCTTGCTGGGGTAAGCGAGCATTAATGTAAAGTTTGGTCAATATCTGGTGTCCCCATTTTTTATGTCTGGTCTTGTATTTGCCAAAAAAATCCCCCTCTCTGCCTTTAATAAACTGCACCATGTTGGAACGGGTGACATCACCACCGACCATTGAGTGAATAGCCAAATTGCTTGTCTATGGGTGAAAATCTTTTTTTGTTTTTTCATTAGGTTACTTTAATATTTTCTCTAGTTGACTTTAATATTTTCACTAGGTGACTTTAATAAACCGCCATATGTGAGAAAAAAGTCCATTGTATGCCAGGCAGGCCGCAGAGCAAGCTAAATTCACACGGCCGAGGGAGTAGACAACACCACTCACTATAGTCATTCTCCCAATCTTGCAGCATCAATACTGAAGAAAGGTTCGTCAATCTGTCATTGAAAAAAAAAAAAAAAAAAAAAGAGCACTGCCTACAAGCTTGGCGGCTCGGTGGAACACTGGGTAGCACGTCCGCCTCACAGTTAGGAGGGTGCTTGTTCGATTCCACCTCGGGCCCTCCCTGTGTGGAGTTTGCATGTTCTCCCCGGGACCGCGTGTGTTTTCTCCGGGCACTCCAGTTTCCTCCCACATCCCAAAAACATGCTTGGTAGGCCGACTGAGCACCCCGAATTGTCCCTAGGTGTGAGTGCGAGAGCAAATGGTTATTTGTCTGTGTGCCCTGCGACTGGCTGGCAACCAGTTCAGGGTGTCCCCTGCCTACTGCCCTTTGACAGCTGGGATAGGCTCCAGCACACCCGCAACCCCCGTGGGGACTAAGCGGTTCAGAAAATGGATGGATGGATGCCTACAAGCTCAAAGCTCATAGGCGCAGAAGGCAGCCAAAGTCCTTTTTTGTCCATATGCGACCTGTATCGGATCTTTTAAGACAGTCTCAATGACTCGATTCCTATTTTTTTAATCTGACCTTGGCCACTTTCATACGTGGTTCTAGATTAGATACATATCAGATTTATTGCAATGTGACCACCGTCTGAACATCCAGGTCGGAGCAATCGTGGGTAGCCAGACAGACTGCTTAGGAGGGAGAGTGACTGCTGCAAAGTTGTTTTGAGTTACAGTAATGATTTTTAATATTGACTTTAATTTATATCTGACTTGGACCTCATCATGTGCTCTTGGGTGGCAATGGCGTGACGTCCTCTTTAGTGACGTAACCATGAAATGCGATCGAAAAGCCTCACCTCATTTCCCCTAAATACTGTATTTCCACCTCTTCCCGAATCGCACCTCTGTGGATATGAGATAATAAAAAGATAAACCCAAGGAGCCTGCTCGTTAGTCCATATTTGCTTTCACAAATGTACTACGATGCAAGTGACACAGCAAAAAAATAATGTGAATGCTTACACAAAAAAATAAGGTGATTGCTCCCCAAAAAATCCAAATTGAGTATTATGACCTCCGGAAAGGGACTGATTGGCCATTAAAGGATTTGATCAGCAATCACTGGTGGTCAACGAATCGGAGTAGCCCTGCAATGGAGTATTAGGTATCACCAAGATATTGTATGCTATTATTTGTCTTATTTCACTTACACGCTGCATTTACAGGTACATTGTACAAAATAGGTTAACATGGAAAAAAAAGATCGAGTGCAACATGCATACAGTGAACTCAATATTTAAATATTTCACGAGACATTTCCAAGCGTGCTATTTTTACAACTTGATTCATAATTTTGTATTCACACTGCTTGAGAAATTGTTTTGCTTGATTTTAAAAGTTTGTGACATAAATGGGTGATCGGGGTTGTCACAATTTTTACACTTTTACATATTTCTAGAAATCAATTTATCCATCCATCCATTATCTGAACTCACGAGAGTCGCGGGTGAGCTGGAGCCTATCCAAGCAATCTTAGGGCAGTAGGCAGAGGACACCCTGAACTGGTTGCCAGCCAATCACAGGGCACACATACGTAAATGGATAACCATTCGCATTCATACACACACTTCCATAAGTGTGCGTACAATTTGGAGTGCTCAATCAGCCTACCAGGCATGTTTTTAGAATGTGGGAGTAAACTGGAGCACCCAGAAGAAACCCACGCATGCACGGGGAGACTCCGCACAGGAAGGCTGGAGCCAGAATCTAACCCCGCAACCTCTGAACTGTGAGGCGGACGTGCTAAGCAGTGCCTCCACCGTGCCCCCATTGTGCTGCCTGGAATCAATATATGATATTTTTAGTCAACAAAGAAAATGTTACCAGTGAGCTTCAAAAAAATCAGTGAACATGGCAAAAAACAAACGTTAAGATAAAATATTATTAATAAGCCCTCAAGAATTGCTGACACGTAGGCCATGGCTCTCTGCCTTAAACGCTTGTTTTACCTTCCATGGACTGAAAATTAAAGATTTAATTCAATTACTAAAAATAAAGCATTGGTTATGGGGATGTATGATAGATGTTGGGCAAGTTACTTCTAAAATGTGATCAATTACGTATGCATGTTCAACCCAGTCTGAAATGGAGAATTATTTTCCACATTAATCCTATATTACATTTACACTGAAAACTCTCAGGTGGATGTGAATGGACGCTTGCAATGTTAGGTTGCTGAAAAAGTAACTTTATACAAAAAAATGGTTTGATTTCAAATGGTCACTGCTACACTCGTAGTCCTTCCATTAAGTGACAGCACATTTTCGAGAAAACTGCCTGAATTAGAATGTCAGTATGGTTTTAGTTAATCTAATAGGAAATATCTCACGTACTGAGTATAATATTATATATAGGCAAAAAAGTGTCCGGTATGCCTGAGAACTATTGGGAAAAATCCAGATCCACAGTTTTCAAGGCCATACCTCAGCAACCTTCTATCCCTAAAATAACTTGCCATGTCAGGAGTTTAAGTCAATACAGATAAAGTCTTGTACCAGTATACATTTATCACCACCAGCTGTTCAAGTCTCAGGTAATGCTGATGGGACATTACTGACTGGATGGAAGGGAGCTACAAATTATACTGCAAACAGCATTGCAGGGGATCATGTGTATAAGCAATATATATAATAAATGAAAATAAACAAAATTATTTTCTATCGCACCTAGGGTCATTAAGGTTGTGGGTGAGCTGTCGCCTATCCCAACTGACTTGTCGAACTCTGGTTGTTAGCCAATTACAGCGTTGTTATTTTTTTTAGCTGCACTTACTTATTCACAAGAATAAATGACAATATGGCTGAAATCTTGCATATAGCCCAACAACCTAAATTGTTAGCAAGGTAGGAGAGCATGCAAATGCTAGACAGGTCTGAGACCAAATTTAAAATCAGAACTTTTGACTGTGAGGCAATTGTGCTGATTACGTGCTGCCTATTTTATTAATAAAACACCTTAAAATGATTTGCCAAAGATTATACTAAAAATGTAATCATAATAGATGTATAATAATAATCACACTGTAATCTTTTAAACATTGAAATGGGTTGGTCATTTTTGTATGTGCAGCTGCAACAATCTTGTCGACGACTCTACGTTATCTTTTTTTTCCTTTTTGTCACCATAAATCATTGATGAGCAACTTGTTCAGAAAAGAGCTTGCTTTAGAAAACTCAAAGCTCAAATTACCAGTATTGAGCAAAACATCACGCATGAGTCACCAACAACATTGGAGTCATTCAACTTAGACAAATCATGACAAAGTGATTGAAGATCTTCTTACAAACTTACACCGAATGTTAAGAGCAAAGTTTTAAAAGTCTGATGTCTATGGATGCTTTTAACTGTGAAGGAAAATAGTGGCAAGCAGGACTTCAAGTACCAGCTCAGTGGCCTAGTGGTAGAGTGTCCGCCCTGAGACTGGAAGGTTGTGGGTTCAAACCCCGGCCGGGTCATACCAAAGACTATAAAAATGGGACCCATTTCCTCCCTATTGGGGGGTTATATCACTACATGATTCTCGGGCGTGGCACTGCTGCTGCTCACTGCTCCCCTCTCCCCCAGGGGATGGATCAAAATCACACGGGGATGGGTTAACTGCAGAGGACAAATTTCACCACACCCAGATGTGTGTGTGATGATCATTGGGACTTTAACTTTATTATAAACTACAATTGTTGCAAATAGTATACAATTTGGAATATGACCAACATTTTGATGAGATCTGTGAACATGTGACGTGCATAAATAATGTTAAGTTGATTGTTTTCAATGTAATCATATATGACATATGGTCCAATGATATTTAGATTAGCAACGTGACATTTCCTCAAAATGAAATTCGGTCAAAATGCAAAGTCTGGTTGGAAAAGCCACTTTAACCTGAGTACAACGCAGCTAGAATTTTGAATGTGAGGTAAAGCGTTCCAAGAATTTTGTTGTGAAAATTGCCTTTTTGGTGAACCCTTATTATTGCCAATTGAAAATCTGGTGAAAAGGAAAAAGAAAAAAAGGACCTTAAAACAGCATCACTTCAATATTTTCCAACATATCTCTAAAAAAACCTTACACATTCAATTATTTGGCCATGCTGAAATCGATTTTGAAGTTGTCATGAAAATGCTCATTTAAAGTGGGTAGCATCACATTACTTCACTTGAGTCTCCTTTTGCCACCTCTTGGATGAAGAACATTCACATTCACTCAGAACGTATGGATTACACACTCAAGACAGCACGGAAAAGGAAGCCCCCATCTTTGGCAGACCCACTTCCGCCACTCCTCAGTCGACACAGTGTTCCATCTCTGAGACAGAATGCCCACTTCTGCTGGTAACGCTATTTCTCAGGAACTACTTGATAGCTTTTGCTCAAATTTCTAATACAGTACATCTACTTTTAAAGATATTGAGTACAACTATGAAGTTTGGTGCTCCACAGATAATTCTACTTGATGCTATACGCTTGTCTATGTGTGTATTTGTGTAGCCAGAAGAAAGCAGCCAGGGGAAGCTGGGATCGGCTATAGCACACCACATGATTGAATGAGAAGTGATGTTTTCAAAAACAAACTAAAGTTTGTAAAGCATCACGGAACAAACTCTAAGTCCATTTTTTTAAAGTATACTAGCATATGTATTTTAGTTATCAAATACAGAAAATAATATCTTTGCAATATGAATTAAAAGACAACATGTATTTGGCATGTATTGATAAAAAAAACTCTCAAAGGTCTTACAGCATAATCATATACACCAAAGCATGATATTGTCTCTTATTCATTGGTTCTCACAGTGTGTTACCATATTCTGAAATGTATTTTCCATTCTCGCCATACTGTATCTTAAGAGTGATCAACTTTAAGTACAGTATTTTCTGTTGGCAATCTCTGCCACAACGTCGTCAAACTTTTTGACATTTTGTGGACACAACACATCTTCCACATTTACAGCCATGAACATGAGCGTAAAATACGTATCATCAGGTATGCTATGGAAAATTATCCATTTCCACTTAATTTTATTTAAATAGTGTTCTACAAATTTGAAATATTTATTTGTCTATCAATGCCTATAATGTATGGAGATCATAATTGTTTACTTTTTCTTCCATTTTTGTTTGGTGCTGTGAGTTTATTCAAATGTAAATTATGTTGCCTTGGCTCAATAATATGTTGGGAAAAGAGCATGTCTGGGAAAGAATGATCAAGTGGTTCTTTCCCAGAAATTCCCACATTGCAGCTAAAGCCCCATCAAACACTTTGCTGTGGCACAGAAAAGCTGTACAACTTGAGCCTAAATGAGTTAAAAGGCAACATTTATAAAAGAATGCAATGTACACTGCCAAGAAGAGACACACTGTTAGGGTTTTCCAGGTTATCTTTATCATAGGATTATGTTGGAATGTAGACTATAATGATTAACCAATCTTGTCTTGCTCTCACAATGCAGTAAAATGAAGTGGTTGCTTCCTCTGCTTGAGTGACCAGCTGCAGAGGAAGCAATCAAAGTTGTTCTGTTTCCCACAACATCGTAAAACACCCCCTGCTTTGATCTTACCAGAGGCCGGGGGTTCACCAAACCTGTCCACTCTCACCCCCACTCTGCTTCTCCTAATAAATATGCCCTTACAGGAGGGAGAGAGGCAGACCTCCATTCGATCATCGCTGCACACACAGCAACGAATGGACTCTCCACCTGCAGGTGCCAAAAAGGACTTACTTGTCTCCCGTGTGGTTCTTGCAAAATAAGTTGGAGTGAGCAAATCTCTAACACACACCACACATGCACAAGCATTTTCCTTAAGTTGGGCATCTGCAACGTGACTCGCATTGCGTGTCATTCAACTTTTAAGTTTGATCTGCTAAAACTGCAAATAACAGACTTATTTTGGGGTAAATCATCAATCTTTCTATGGCTGATCTCATCAATGATTTCCCTGATGACGAAGCCATTACTGACTGAACCTGAGCTTTGCTTCATGGAACATTAAATGCATAACTTCCTCTCAAGGGGCTTAAAGCAGCTTTCTGCCCTTAAGGCTGCAGCCAGGAAATGAAAACAGCCATTCGAATTGAAGCAACCCAGAGTGCCGGGATGATGTACGCCTGCAATGGCATCACTCTTGATTAGGTCCTTCAGGTGTTACGCCTGTACAGATGGAGACTAGTGTTAGCGAGTTCTGCTATTAAATACAGTGCAGTAAATGTTTGTCGAGCAGGGAAGTAAGACGACGAGCCTGATGAAAAAAAAATTTAACATCAAACACTTGAACAGATAGTCCGCGACATGGTGAATTATAGTATCTTCTGTGATCCGTATAATTTCCCATCATACTCCTTCTCTGGTTTATAGTTTATAGCCTAGTATCAATCTGAACTATAGGCCACCTGACAATCCTTCTTCAGGTGACAGGTTGATGACAAATGTCCATTTCATCAATGCCGGCAGCATTTCCAAAGCTCTCACATCTCATCTCTAATCTGTGCCGTGTCCAGGCAACTTAGGCCTGCTAATATCCCCAACCACACCCCATCTCCTCTGCGCTGCGAGCAGCACTAATGGTCATGCACACAGCCTCTGGCGGGTTTGTAAAACGTTTTTTTTTTTTTTTTTTTTGGTAGTGTTCACATGGGATGAATTATGTCATTGTTATTGCCATGATTGTAAAACCAATAACTTCCACATCTTACAACTAGAAATCTACATAACAAGTGCTCATTGGAGGCAAAACTGGAATTGTAACATGAAGCATGGGGTGCAGTCCCCATTGATAATGAAAAAAATGAGTGGGACGTATGATGCTATGATTCATCAGCACCACCGCTGCTGTCACACCCTATTCTTCAACATAATGCCACCATAGAAATGAAATAGTGGTTGACCCCATTTCAGATCATGTCAAATTGACACTGAGATTGTGTTTTTTTTTTTAAGGTATTGATCCAGGCAGTGATGCTATCACATTATAGTATATGTAAGCACGTGACTGTTCTGAGCTGTTGCTACAATGCCTCAACACAGATGCTCTTTATATTTAGCGCATGCAGCACACACCGACTATCTACTACGCACACAATATATGTGTGTGTGTGTGTGTGTGTGTGTGTGTGTGTGTGTGTGTGTGTGTGTGTGTGTGTGTGTGTGTGTGTGTGTGTGTGTGTGTGTGTGTGTGCGTGTGTGTGCGTGTGTGTGTGTACACTGAGGCTGGTTTAAAAGGGTGGGGGTGGGGGGGGGTATTCACAAACATTAACTGGTAACTGGTAAACTGGAGTGGATGTGGCCATCCTTTGCATAGCATTAACTTGCAATGAAATGGATGCTCTTACTTTAACATGGCTTGTTCTTTGTCCTCTTCCTCCTTTTGCCGAGCCATCACTGCCATGATGATTTTCCGCTCCTCCTCGGTGAGATGGCTCAAATCCGGAAGGTCCGGCATGGATGGCGGCACGGTAGGTGGGCGAGGGCCGCTCTGTGGCCCCACCGAGGCGGACATCTTTTCCACCAGCACTCCACCACCACCGCCACCACCTCCTCCTCCACCACCTCTTCCTCGTCGTGTCGTTTCGGCTGACCGGATCTTACGGACGTTTTCTCAGCCACACCTCAAGAAACGCTGCGCGGATATGGCGGAAATGCCCTCCGCCCGAGGGAATAGTGCAAGCCGCTCATCGTTGCGAGCACCCTCGGTTGTGCTCTTTGTCGGTGGTCCTAGTCCGGCCGGAAGCACCTCCACTTCACCAAGAGCTCATTTCTGCGGATAAGGCCGATGGTAGAGTTAAGCCAAGGAGGAGACGCTTGGTCTCGTTTGGTTCGTCCCCGCTGTCTTTTCTCATCTGGAGCATCAAGATGAGAGTGTGGTATAGGCGGAGTCTCTCTCTATCTGTCTCTCTCGCTCCCTCTCTCGCGCTCGATCTCTCTTTCTTCCTCTCTCTCTCTTTTTGTCTGTCTCTCCTTTTGCGGGGGCGCGCTTACTCATGTGAAATCGGGGTCCTTACGGCCATAGGTGCAGTCTTTTGACGTGACAACTTAACTCCCACGCGTATCGGTTAAGTGCAGTCCCCCTCTCACATTCAACTCCTTCAGACTCACGCTCGTGAACTTCTCCCCCTCCCCATCTGAACACATTTCAGCACCAAGGACAGCACATTCGCAACAATGTCAACTTTTGTTGTTTTTTGGGGGAGGACATCCCTGAAGTAGCCATTAAACTCTCAAAGTTCTTCTGCTGATGTCGCTATGCCACCCGGCCACTTAAGTTGACGTCACCAAGGAGGTAACTGGGCTGCGATGACGTCAACTTCCTGTGGTGCATTATTTTGTCATCACATAGGTCGTGACAAAGGAACATCAGTCCAACGGAGCAAAATTTTGCTGCAAGCCATCAGATTTTAAGTAGGAGATAGAATTATGGTCTATCATCTGCACTGACCAATACGGGCTATATTACATCACACACATTCTGTGGGATGAACGCCATATTTTACTCACAAAACAGATTGGTTTAAATTATATTGTATGTTAGTACACGAGGACGTATTTTTAATGAATTAAAAATACAAATAAATCCATTTAATTAATGAAACAATTTCATTTTGGGGCAGGTGATACCATCCATCCATTATCTGAACTGCTCATCTTCACAACGGTAACAGGCGCGCTGTACCGTATGCCAGGTCTTTTGAGACAATAAGTTAAATTAGGGTAAAGAAAAGAATATGACTGAAACGTGCGTGTCCCACATTATTTTTTCACACACCACAAGGCGGTGTAACACAAGTTGCCACACGATGGCACTATAAAATCTCCCCGTTCTCATCTCCCAAATGG
Organism: Syngnathus scovelli; assembly: GCF_024217435.2. NCBI lineage: Eukaryota > Metazoa > Chordata > Actinopteri > Syngnathiformes > Syngnathidae > Syngnathus > Syngnathus scovelli. The sequence goes on along the minus strand of NC_090851.1, from coordinate 13,401,550 downwards.
AATGAAGAGCCCGGCAAGTGCTCACTATTTTATATAGCCCAAAAAAAAATGTTTTTTTACAATATAGGTATCTGCTGAGATTTTTTTAATGTATTTATGAAGCGCAAATCTGTTTTATATGCAAACACAGTCAAACCATATTTAGAAACGGCCATTCCGGTAATAATTCACATTTGTATATTAATAGCAAATAGCTAATTTAATTTGTCGGGGTTGTTTGGGGGTACAGGTGCAGAAATAAAATATTACAACTCTTTATTCAACGAAAATTGAACATAGCATGCTCTGCGCAAAGATTCAGAAGCCAAGTCATTGTACTGTACATTGTTTAAACCGTAGCCGAGATACTGTTGGAAGGTAATGGTCTCAATTTCAATTTAATCTGAAACATTCCACGGAGGATAGTTTCAACTGCAATTACTTTTGGTTTACTTTAGAGTACATTGACAACTAGTGGGCAGATGGAAACACTGCGATTCAGTAAGAATTACAAACAAAACAATTGCACCCAGAATATTAGCTATGTACTGATTAAAATGTTCCAATGTAGTAATTTTTCCGTATAAACGAGGAAAAGAGTAAACGAGCAAGAGCAGAATTGTGAACAATTAAGAGATTGTTTCTTTTCTCAGTCATCGTGCTTCCATGTTTGAGGTCTTTTATAGCATGTTTAAAATAAAAACAACAAATTTGTTTCCTTGCACTGAATGCTCTTGAATAGCATTAATTTTAGGAATTTACATTTAATTTCTTTATTTTGTTGTGAACTGCCTTTAGTTGTTTTAAATACCACTATACTTCCTGCACATGTACCGTATTTTTCGGACTATAATTTGCGGTTGTTTTCATAGTTTGGGTGGGGGGACGACTTCTACTGAGGAGCGAGTTATATGTGAATATTTTCATAAATTTTCAAAAATTAAAAAATAAAAACGTGAAACCGCGATAAACGAACCGCGATGTAGCAATGGATTACTGTAATTTGAATTTCAAGTGCCGTCAGCAGCGCGGCGCAGCGGTTGTTTACATAAAGGACAAAGATTCGATCACGGGATAACGAAGATGACAAAAAGGCCCCACGTACTACCGGCATCATTAGCAGCTTTGTTTGTAAGTGACACGGAGGACGAAGAGTTTGAAGGATTTAAGGATTTGGAGTGACACAGAAGGTTTGAAAAACTATTATGGCTTTTACGCACAACACCGGTCCTACTCTACGGAGCTCTCTTTCACCTCCGTGGATGGAAGTCGGGGGCCGGTGCTCGGCCGGGTGGCTGCCCGGGGACGGTGGATGGGGCTCGGACATGGCTTTTATGCACGCCCGGTCCCACTCTACGGAGCTCTCTTTCACCTCCGTGGATGGAAGTCGGGGGCCGGTGCTCGGCCGGGTGGCTGTCCGGGGACGGTGGATGGGGCTCGGACATGGCTTTTATGCACGCCCGGTCCTATTCTATGGAGCTCTCTTCCACCTCCGTGGCTGGAAGTGCCACCTCCGGGGATGGAAGTCCACGCCGCCACACGCCTGGAAGTCGACGCCGGTGCTTGGGTCCTTGTACTTTGTTAACGCTACAATATAGTTAGATACCAGATCTGTGGAATAACGACGAGGCTGACATCAGGGCGCATGCGCGGCGTTGTTGACAAAGGACGAGGAATTTGATCGATGGATTTAATGATTTGGAGTGACACAGATGGTTAGATATTATTGCTTATATAATAGTTATTAATAATTTATATATCGTTATATGGGCCTGTGGAATATTTTGAAGTGCAAGCACCGTCAGCAGCGCGCACCCATTGTTGACATAAAGGACGATCGATGGATTTAATGAATTGGAGTGACACAGATGGTTTTATAAACGTGTTATTTATGTAATAGTGATTTTTAAATAACACTGAATGTTACGTCAGGCCCATTCTCAGCTCTTCGTTTCTGTTTATGTCACGTTAGCATACCTACCTGTTGTTGCTCATTTATGTCCGTTCTTGGTGTTGGATTTTGTCGAATAAATTTCCCCCAAAATGCGACTTATACTCCGGAGCGATTTATATATGTTTTTTTTCACGTTATTGTGCATTTTATGGCTAATGCGACCTATATTCCGGAGCGACTTTTAGTCCAAAAAATACAGTACATTATAAATTATTATGCTCTTATATTATGCAAGGAAGAAACAAATTGTATGATCAATATCTGTCATTCTGGATTGAGCAACACATTTCTGGATTGAGCTAATCACAAGGTTGTGATATGGAGATAGACAACCAGTCGGTCCCTCATTCACAGCTACGGGTGTTGAGTCTTGAATTCATCTGCTGCACCTTCCTTTGGACTGCGTTGGAAGGTTGGAGTATGTGGAGAGGATTCACACAAACAGGGTGGATTTGAAATCCTACCTTAGCCAACCAGCACACTTCTTCTTGCTGTGTGTAGCAATGCACTCCCCTTGTTCTGATCAGATAATGTGCAACATGTAATATTCAACCAAAAATGTCTAAATAAAAAAAAGTAAATGACACAGTTTTACTGTCACACAAACCATTTATTGGCATTTGACGGAAAGGGCATTTGACAAGTTTGTTCAATTTCAAACCTGCCGGGAATTGCACTAATGACTTTGTTCCTGTTATTTTTTGGTAAATTTTTTGACATCTTTATACGGCTCGCCAAATTTGTGTCACGAAAAAATCCAATAATAATAAGTATGACGTGAGTTTTTAAATCTTGACATAGATCTGTTGGTTGAGATCCGGTCTCTCTATTTCTTGATGACATCAATGTCCACATCTTCTGTGCGGGACACCACTTTTCCATCAATTATCTCCTCAATCACAACTTTCCTTCTCTGGGTAACAACAGGTTGAACTAAAGAGAGAATTGGAATAAGAATGAATTTGCATTTATATATTCAGGTCACTCAAATTGAAAAAATAAAATGTGATGTAATCCACTTACCTTTGACTTCCTTGACGATTTGTACAGTCCTGCAAGTAAGGAAAAGAGAAAATGTTTCAGTTTAATTTCTGGGGTTGAGAGAATGTTGATTGTTTTGTTTGACAGCGCTACGAAAAGAAAAGCTAAATAAGTGTCTGTGTCTTACTTGACATTTTCTCCATCCAGCAATCTTCTGTATTCGGCGATCTCCATCTCCAGCCTGCACTTGATGTCAAGCAAGATCTGGTATTCTGCTCCCTGTCTTTCAATTTCCGATCTCATCTTGCTGAGCTCATTCTCCAGGTTGTTGACCATCGCCTGGAGCTGGCTCAGCTGCATCGAGTAGCGAGACTCTGTTTCTGCCAATTGACTCTCCACAGCAGCTTTCTGTCAAGATAAAACAAAAAGAATGTGAAATTTGGAAGTGCTTTGAGGTTCTATCTTGATTTGATATGATCTCCCATTACCAGGCTAAGCTGAGATTGGAGTTCAATCTGCAGGGCTTGCAATGTTCTCTGGAGCTCGCTAATTTCAGTGCGGGAGGTCTGAAGGATCTCCGTGCTGTTTGCAACTTGCTTGTTCAACTCGTCAAACTGCAAGATGTGGATGGAGGGCAAAGTTATTCAAGCTGTTGTAAACCCTTTGGCCTTTTACATTGTAAGGTTCAATATTTTTCTTCTGACCTTGGCCTTGTACCAGTTGTCCATATCACGGCGGTTCTTCTCAGTGATAGCCTCATACTGTCTTCTGATCTCCTCGATGGTTCTGGACATGTCCTCCTGGGGTCTGGCATCCACTTCGACATTCACAGCGGAGGAATTCACTTGGTTTCGCAAGGCCGCTATTTCCTGGAGGATGAAATTAGACAAGTTCTACAAAGGCAGGTCTTAATGTAAATACATTTTTTTAGCTTGTATCATATCATGTTAATGTTTTACATTTTAGTCGAAGTGATGACACTAAAGTCACTGACTATCTCTCAGGTGCCCGAGGGTTTGCTTCAAAACTTCATTATGTTTAACTAAAATACTTTTTGCATCACATTTGCTATTTCAGTCCATGAGCAAACTTGCAAATTTATGCTTCAGGTGTTTGTCAAGTTGCAAGAAGAAGATGAAATGTCAGTGCATGTTAAACAAATTGATCACTATCTTGTGACTGAATAGACTGGCACGACAACTTACGATACCAAGTCCTCTTTGTGTGCAACTTGTGGACACCCAATACAGTCCTCAGGACTTGTTAGTTTAGGAAAAGTGTCTCCGGAAAACGGCAGTGCAAATAGATGACTTGTGGTAGTTCACGCTCATATAATCTCTGTGCAACTACAGCATATGACCATAATAAAATAAAAGGATCACTTCAAACTGCCTGTAAAAAAAAAAATTTAAAGTAAACAACGATAGTGTGTGTATTATCAACGGTGCCAAATGTGCCCATCCTGAAATGCTAAGACTTGGGGATGGACACATAGATGCTTCTGTGAGTAGACGTATGACCTCGGCATGGTTCTTCTTCAGGTAGACCAGTTCTTCCTTCAGGCCCTCCACTTGCATCTCCAGGTCAGTGCGAGACATTGTCAGGTCATCCACGACTTTGCGCAGTCCGGCAATATCTGCCTCCACTGACATGCGCACAGCCAGCTCGTTCTCAAACCTGTTGGTTATTAAACACAGTGACGCTCAGCTCATGTCGAGCCATCAGCTGATTTGGTATTACTACCAACAAGACAAGATGAAGTGCCACTGAAACCAGTTTAACCAGCTTTCCCACCCTTAACGTCTTTGTGACAAAACAGCATCCCTGCTTGAATTCGATCCCCAACAGCTTCATGTAACACATCTGAAATAGCTAATGACCATTTTTATTAAGAAGACGTGCAATTTGACTTTGATAGTGTCAACCACAACAGTTATTTGCAGCCTTTTGGAATCAATGTGAGTGTCATTTGAGGCTAATGCAAGTGGCTCGTGTCATTTTGAGTTATTATTAATATTATTAATAGTAGTAGTAGTAGTAGTAGTAGTAGTAGTAGTAGTAGTAGTAGTAGTAGTAGTATTGTTGTTATTTAATCCACTCACTTGATCCTGAAGTCTTCTCCTGCCAGTCGCGCATTGTCGATCTGCAGCATCAACCTGGCATTGATCTGAGCAGCATCACTTATCTATAATGGCATCCCCCCCCAAAAAAAAAGAAAGCAGAACTGTAAACCTGAATGGTCCTATACATCATATTATATCTGACGTAATATACCGGTACAACGTGGGTTTGCCTTGCAGAGCTACTCACCTTTCTGCGCAGGTCAGCGATGATTGCCTCGTACTTGGAGTAATCTCTCAAAGTTGGAGTCTGCCTGTCGTACCACTCGCGGATTTGACGCTCCAATTGAGCGTTGGCGCTCTCGAGAGATCGCACCTTGTCCAGATAAGTGGCCAGGCGGTCGTTGAGATTCTGCATGGTCGCCTTCTCGCTGCCGCCGACATCGAAGTTGTTGCCATCCATGATTCCGCCAAAAGAGTAGCTCATGTCCATGCCAGAACCGAGCCCAGTGCCGTAGGACATCTTCATACTTCTACCACTGGTACCAGAGTACAGGCTGGCAGCCCGCCGGGCGCCGGACACTGGCACAGAGGAGAGGGACAATGACGATAGTCCCGCACGGATTGACATGTTGACTAATTTATGGGCTCGGGATGCACTCTTCTCGGAAATTTGACAAAGCCAAAGACAGGCGAGGAGGAGACGGTCTACTGCCGGGCTCGAGGATGCATTATATAGCGCGCCATGGGGGGGGGGGGGGGGGGGGCGGTCCCTCACGTGGGTTGAGACCGAGACAGTGCTCCACGCCAACGTGTGGTATGACTTCATGACCTGATGGGTGTGTCAGAAGTAGTGCAGCTGTCCTGGCTGGCACAGATCACCGAGTGCGGGTTTGGGCGTGTGAGACACCCACAAACATTTAATTAAACCTGTCTCACTCCCTGTCTGAGCTTAAACCGTAGAATGGAATTTTAACCTTGATATGATTTCTTAATGGTGGTTCTCAAATTCTAAATGAAATCCATTCAATTTCTATTGATCATAAAGAACTAATCGTTTCATTAAATATGGATAGGTGTCATGCATGTGATGTTTCAAAAACTTCAAAAAAGGGGGTGTGAAATTTACTTGAAAAAATCTAGTGAAGTTTTTTTCCAGTCAGAAATTCAAAGTAAATTTTACAAGGAGGGTTATTGAGCAAATGCTTCTAATTTATTTATAAAAGAAAGGGTGACATTTACAGTAAATTTCAAGCATTTTTTACAGTGCGGACATTTCTGTAATGTAAGTGAGAAAGTGAGAAAGGGGTAGGAATCTAAAAAGCTATGCTTCTTCCTACTCCTTTTCGAGCATTCTTTATTGATTTATTTACTTATGTATTATTATTACTATTTATTTATGTATTTTTTTCTGTTTGTTGGTTTATATTTTGTTTGTTTGTTGTATGGACTTATATGTGGCACTTTAGAGTGTGATTTGTTTTGTTTTTTCTTTTTTGTTTTGGATGTTCGAAATAAAGATATCAATCAATCAATCAATCATGTATTGCTGACAATTATAGAATATAAGAGAATAAAGTACAGTTTCTTAGTGTAGCAGAATATTCAAAATTAGTTAATTTAATTTTCTGTTTTTGTTAATATGAAATAAGCAAACTGCAGAGGTAGATCACAAGGACATGAAGATTTTATGTAAATTGAATTTAAAAGAAAAAAAACAAAAAGAAAAAAAATCAACATTCCACGCCTCGCCTAGCAAGTCGCGTATCTGTGGTTCACATGAGAGGCTTGTTCATACTTTATGATGGCTGTTTTTAAAGTGAACATGCATTGTTCATGATTTTCTCAGAAGATATTTATTGCATTGGTCGACATTTCAGAATAACTGCACCCTTGAAAAATGAATATCAAAAGTGTCTCAGTCATATGTCACTAATTTTATATATCTTTATTATTTTCCATTAGTTCCATAACTTTCAAAAGAAAAAAGACACTTTAATTTATACAAATGAAGAGAAGCTGCAGAATACTTACACCTTCATGATATAAATTTACCATAACAAACAAATTACTTAACAAATTTCTGTCCATGCAAAGAAAAAAAAATACAATAGGCTAATTCATCAACCTAATCAATGAACAAATTGCTGTAGACCGACCACGGCCTGAAAAAGAAATAGTTTAGTTATGTATGTTGAATTTGTGTCTTAAAATATTTTCTGTCTGAACTATGTTATTAAGGAAATTCTTTGTGCCAAATCAGTTTACAGTTGATGACAGCAACAACGATACTTGTTTGGGCTGTGCTGTCGTGTCCCAACTGCCTGTGGATAACAGGAGGTTATCTGATGGATGACGCCCATGATTGTTCCTCAGCTGGATAAACTGGTGGAATTAGTTACTTTCTCTCGCCCTTTCTCTGTGACCAGTAAATTAAGTTCTCTTTGTTTCCTTTTTAAATTGCATTTCACTTTTACCGCAAACAACAATAATCGCACACCCACCCGCAGTGACTCATACAAATGATGCGTTCTCCCATTGGCAGGTACTAGACTTCAGTACTCAATAAAATCCCGTGACGTTACAAAGAGTATCACTGTACCTGCCAGTTAGCCTCGTAGCGTATGAAATACTTTCTGTCGTGGAAACTTGCCATAAAACACATTTATTCTCATTAAACATACATTACATGTGTCATTATGCATTGCAGATGAGTGTGGCATCCATGCAGGTATTAGCTTCGAGTTAATTGTTCCTTGGCATCCATTACTCTGAGTTAATGCAAGTTGTGATGTTTCAAAAATTTGGGAAATTATCAAATGAATCTCACTTCAAACAGTTCTCCAAACACCTCTAGTCATAAAAATTTGTATGAACTTGCAACGTGGGTTCCCGACACTTGTTTTGCAAGGATATCTTTTACGTTGTTCATTTTGACACCATATTGAAATGTCAGCACAGAAATGGTAAAGTGGAAAGATGAGCCCTGCTGCGTGTGCTGATAGTAGTTTAACTAACTTGGTCCTGACTTGTTTGGCTGAAAACCTGTTTGCCTAACCCTATTCTACGTAGTACTTGATGGCTGCGAGACGGTGACACACCTAGTTTAATTGTTTTGTGAGCTTATGCAACCATCAGGTACTTGGAAAAATATCAAAGCGTGACAAGGACAGTAATTTTTGTCCAACCACTGAACTGTAAGTAAGGAGCAATGACAAAACTATTTACTGATGGTGTTAAAGTATGCACAGTATGCATTGTTCTTTATGAAAATGGCATGTCATTTAGTTTCACTCACATTATTATATAAAGCTACAGTGCCATAAAAAGGTATTTGCACTCTCAGAAAATTCAAACTTTTTTGTGTACTTTTCCTACTTTAATATTTAGGACCATTGAACAAATGTAAATCTCAGACGATAACCCATATCAACAGAAGATGTAAATTTTCAATGGTGAGTTCATTTTTTAAACGAATATAAAACACTCAAAGCTTCCTGGACCAACCTGTGTGCAATTATCAACTGTGACTAATCCAATCATGGGAAGAAAGCACAGTCCATTTTCACAGACCAATCCTGATTACTTTTAGATCTGTTCAATCAAGATATCATTCAAATAGAACTTGTGTGACATAATGAAGCCGACCAAAAGATATATATACTGCTCAAAAAAATTAAAGGAACAGTTTTTTTATCAGGGTATGGCATGAATTCAATTACACTTTTCTGATAAGGTTTTGGTCAGGTACGTGGCAGAGGAGGTTGTTAATCAGTTTCAGCTGCCTTGGTGTTGATGGAATTAACAACAGGTGCACTAGAGGGGCAACAATGAGATGGTCCCCAAAACAGGACTGGTTTTGCAGGTGGAGGCCATTTCAAGTTCCTCCCTCTTGATCTTTTTTAACTGTTTTTCCACAAGTGTTGGCTTTAGCAAAAGTCATTATCACGACTGGGAGCATGAGGCGATTTCTTAACCCTCCTGAAGTTGCGCAGATTGTCCAACTCCTCCAGGATGTCACATCCATGCGTGCTGTTGCAAGAAGATTTGATGTGCCTCCCAGTACAATCGCCAGAGCATGGAGATTCCAGGAGACCGGCAGTTACTCTAGGAGAGCTGGACAGGGCCGTAGACGGTCCTCATCCCATCAGCAGAACCGATATCTGCTGCTTTGTGCAAGGAGGAACAAGTTGAGCACTGCCCGAGCCCTACAGAATGACCTCCAGCAGGCTACTGGTGTGAATGTCTCTGCCCAAACAGTCAGAAACAGACTTCACGAGGGTGGCCTCAGGGCACGACGTCCTGTAGTGTACCCTGTGCTCACTGCTCAGCACCGTGGAGCTCAACTGGCATTTGCCATAGAACACCACAATTGGCAAGTCCGCCAGTGGCGCCCTGTGCTTTTCACAGATGAGAGCACGTTTACCTTGAGCACCTGTGATAGACGTGAAAGGGTCTGGAGAAGCCAAGGAGAGCGCTATGCTGCCTGCAACATCATTCAGCATGACCGGTACGGTGGTGGGTCAGTGATGGTCTGGGGAGGCATTTCCATGGAGGGACAAACAGACCTCTACAGGCTAGAGAACGGCAGTCTGACTGCCATTAGGTATTGGGATGAAATCCTTGCACCCATGGTCAGACCCTACGCTGGTGCAGTAGGTCCTGGTACTCTCCAATCTCTGGGGTCAAAGTCACTGAGGTAGTTAAAAAACTCCTCGGTGGCAAGGCCCCGGGGGTGGATGAGATCCACCCGGAGTTCTTAAGGGCTCTGGATGTTGTGGGGCTGTCATGGCTGACACGCCTCTACAACATTGTGTGGACATCGGGGACAGTGCCTCTGGATTGGCAGACTGGGGTGGTGGTTCCCATCTTTAAGAAGGGGGACCGGAGGGTGTGTTCCAATTACAGAAGAATCACACTCCTCAGCCTCCCTGGTAAAGTCTATTCAGGGGTGCTGGAGAGGAGGGTCTGTCGGGAGGTCGAATCTCAGATTCAGGAGGAGCAGTGTGGCTTTCGTCTTGGCCGTGGAACAGTGGACCAGCTCTACACCCTCGGCAGGATCCTCGAGGGTGCATGGGAGTTCGCCCAACCAGTCCACATGTGTTTTGTGGACTTGGAGAAGGCGTTCAACCGTGTCCCTTGAGAGGTTCTGTGGAGGGTGCTTCGGGAGTACAGGGTGCCGAGCCAACTGATAAGGGCGGTTCAGTCCCTGTATCACCGATGCCAGAGTTTGGTCCGCATTTCCGGCAGTAAGTCGGATTCGTTCCCAATGAGGGTTGGACTCCGCCAAGGCTGCCCTTTGTCACCGATTCTGTTCATAATTTTTATGGACAGAATTTCTAGGCGCAGCCGAGGCGTTGAGGGGGTCCGGTTTGGGGACCTCAGCATCGTGTCTCTGCTTTTTGCAGACGATGTGGTGCTGTTGGCTTTTTCAGGCCGTGATCTCCAGCTCTCACTGGAGCGGTTCGCAGCCGAGTGTGAAGCGGTCGGGATGAGGGTCAGCACCTCCAAATCCGAGTCCATGGTCCTCGGTCGGAAAAGGGTGGAATGCCCTCTCCGGATCGGGGATGAGATCCTGCCCCAAGTGGAGGAGTTCAAGTATCTTGGGGTCTTGTTCACGAGTGAGGGGAGGATGGAGCGCGAGATCGGCAGGCGGATCGGTGCAGCGTCAGCAGTAATGCGGACTCTGTACCGGTCCGTCGTGGTAAAGAGAGAGCTGAGCCAAAAGGCAAAGCTCTCAATTTATCGGTCGATTTACGCTCCTACCCTCACCTATGGTCACGAGCTATGGGTCGTGACCGAAAGAACGAGATCCCGGATACAAGTGGCCAAAATGTGTTTTCTCCGCAGGATGTCCGGGCTCTCCCTTAGAGATAGGGTGAGAAGCTCGGTCACCCGAGAGAGACTCGGAGTAGAGTCGATACTCCTGCACGTTGAGAGGAGCCAGATGAGGTGGCTCGGGCATCTCATCAGGATGCCTCCTGGACGCCTCCCTGGGGAGGTATTCCGGGCATGTCCCACGGGTAGGAGACCCCGGGGACAAACCAGGACATGCTGGAGAGACTATGTCTCTCAGCTGACCTGGGAACGCCTTGGGATCCCCCGGGATGAGCTGGATGAAGTGGCTGGGGAGAGGGAAGTCTGGGAGTCCCTCCTAAAGCTGCTGCCCCCATGACCCGACCCCGGATAAGCGGAAGAAGATACATACAGACAGACAGACACAACAGACAGAGAGACCGACAGAGAGAGAGAGACAGACAGACAGACAGACAGACAGACAGACAGACAGACAGACAGACAGACAGACAGATAGATAGATAGATAGATAGATAGATAGATAGATAGATAGATAGATAGATAGATAGATAGATAGATAGATAGATAGATAGATAGATAGATAGATAGATAGATACACATATATGCATATATACTGTATGTACATTAAATACAATTGTGATGTTTACATTTGTTTGATTTGTTTGATGATTTTAAACATTAAAATAGGCGTGCATAAAACAAACAAAATATTATATATTATTATATTATATAACATATTATTATACATGTTAATTCCTCTCATTTTGGAATACTTTTTTCACAATTCTTGGCACTGACTTTTTCTTTATTTCTCAATCTGAGGTGGAAAGACTTCTAACACTTACCAAAGTTAATTACACGCAGCATTATTGTCTAATTACTGTAATTTTGTTTGCGGACTGGTACAATACCTTCATCAATCAGGTGGAACCTCACTGCAGAGTTCATGCATATGTGTGAGAAGAATTGGACCACTCCCGTCAGGTTTTTCAGGTACAGTATTTCCCCATCTTCGTTTCTGTTTGATGAAATGTAAGGAATGAAGTCTTGATAATGACAAATCTATGTATGCTGCAGACCAGTCTAAGGTGTGGTTTGTTTGTTCGAGCAAGCAACAAAAAATGGGTAAAGGTTTCTGTCTATTTAAAGGAACTTCCTGGTCGGTCTAAATCTTTATGCACCAGTTCATTTCTAAGTATGATAGAAACTGTTCAGATGAGTTTTGCCTCACCTGTTCTTGTCTTGTCGCACATGTTCAAAAAGACATGATTTGTCGTCAATTAACCTTCTAAGTAGGTTAATCAATTCAATTAACCTTGAAGAGTACTAATAGGTCCTATACATGTTTTTAGAATGTGTGTGGGGGGGGGGGGGGGGGGCTGAAAAGACTAAGATGTAATATACAGAATAGGTGGGATTGCATCATGGATGATCCAAGAGTTATATGGCACCCACACAAAGAGAAAAAGCGTCAGAAGATGTAAAGCTTGATAAAATCAGGATTGTTAGACTTTTCACGGCTGAAACTTTAAGATGGGGGTCTCTTTCCATTCCCTGCTAGGTTGTACCCATTTCAGCAGCCTTCCCTTCTGGTATAGGCATGCAACTAAAAGTCATCTAATGACTTTCACCTAGTTCCCATTTACGTAATTTTCCAAAGTAAATATTCATCTACATTCTACATCTTTGTAGAGGCAGACACTTGGAAACACGCTTGGTGACATTCCATGTTAATAGAATTCATGCTCTTCAGACTTTCATAACAAAACTGCCAGCAACGACGCAGCAAGAGCTTTCAATGGGGCGAAAAAAAAAGACTGAATCAACTTAATCAAAAATGCCATGTTGATGCCAACAGGAAGATACGTACCATTCGTTGAGGGTGTGGAAGTTTCTTGAGAAAGCCACTTAGGTTTTCAAATTATCTAGGACAACTGTTCCATTAACGATCAAGTTAAACGGCATTTGTAAGGACTTCTTTTTCAAGTTAGAAACATTTTATCATTTTTCACACGTCCTGAGTGTTGTTAGTCACCTAAATGTTGAACAGAGGCTGTGATGTACCAAAGTCAAATTCCTTGTTTGGCACGCCCAAACATGGCGAATAAAATTTCTTGAATCTTGAATAACAATAAGTTGTTATGACATATATATGAGTGTTTCATTTTGAAAACTAATCCAACAATTGCAGTTGTTATAAGTGAAGACTTAAGTCATCTTTGTAAGTCATCCTTATCCTGCCCCTTTGAAGAGAGTGCCTATTTACTTTGGACACCAGACATTTCATGAGCAAATTTACAGAACTGTCAAAGTACTTCAATGAAGAAAAGAAAGATTTAAGGAGTTCACACCTACAAGATAAAACTAAAGTTGTTTGTTTTTTCATCCAAGCTGGAGAAAGTAATTTTTACACCACAAAATACTTTCCGTGCTTGTTGTTCCGTACGAATTTCCCACAAGATCAACCAGGAAGATAATTTGTAAGTGCATCTTATAGTTTAATTGGCACTTTATACAGGTAGGCTGTGGCTAATATTTTAAATATTACCAGTTTATTGCGTGCATGCGCTATTGGCAGACATCCATCCATCATCTATCCATCTTCTTCCGCTTAGCCGGGGTCGGTTTGCGGGGGCAGCAGCTTTAGGAGGGACTCCTAGACTTCCCTCTCCCCAGCCACTTCATCCAGCTCATCTCGGCGGATCCCAAGATGTTCCCAGGCCAGCTGAGAGACATAGTCTCTCTAGCGCGTCCTGGGTCGTCCACGGGGTCTCCTACCGGTGGGACATGCCCGGAACACCTCCCCAGGGAGGCGTCCAGGAGGCATCCTGATGAGATGCCCGAGCCACCTCATCTGGCTCCTCTCAACGTGCAGGAGTATCGACTCTACTCCGAGTCTCTCTCGGGTGACCGAGCTTCTCACCCTATCTCTAAGGGAGAGCCCGGACATCCTGCGGAGAAAACACATTTTGGCCACTTGTATCCGGGATCTCGTTCTTTCGGTCACGACCCATAGCTCGTGACCATAGGTGAGGGTAGGAGCGTAAATCGACCGATAAATTGAGAGCTTTGCCTTTTGGCTCAGCTCTCTCTTTACCACGACGGACCGGTACAGAGTCCGCATTACTGCCGACGCTGACATGTTCATCACAATAATGTACACTACCGTTCGAAGGTTTGAGGTCACTTAGAAATGTCCTTATTTTGAAAATCAAATTGCTATTTTTTCAATGAGGGTAACATTAAACTAATCAGCAATACATTTGATAGATTGCTCACGTTGATGCGGTAAATGACGCTACAAACGTCTAGTTATTACTGCAATATCTACATAAGTGAAAGAGGCCCATTTCAATCAACCATGCCTCCAATGGTCCATTGTGTTTGCTAATTGTGTTAGAAGGCTAATGGATGATGAGAAAACCCTTGTGCAATTATGTTAGTTTTCATAGAATGCACCAAATTTCCTGGGTGGCCCAAAACTTTTGAACTATTGTATAGGCTAGTTTACAAAAGAAGTATAAAATAAACTCACTTCATGCCATAATTTCATACTGTGATGTGAAATGCAATTATTAATTATCAATTATTATATAAATTATAATATATTATCAATAATTATTAAATTTGTAAGGGATCGGACAGTACAGCCAAGTGCGTAGCGACAGACTTTATTGTGGAAGGGGATGATGGGGGTGGCTGGCGCTGGGGTGGCTGGCGCTGGAGCGGCAATCTGGCTGGGGTGGACAAGCAGTTCTGTGGATTCGAATTGTAAAGTCAGATTCTCAGGGACAGATGAGCGAAGCATCACAGGACAGACTGACACTCGGGTCTGCGCTGGCGGCGCTGATATAGCGCTGTCCATGAACCTGTGGCAGGTGACGACAATTCCACTGACAGGGGCGCGTGGTCCTGTCGCAGGTGGCACCAGCACGTGACAGAACCCCCCCCCCCCCACACACACACACACACACACACACACAATGGACGGCTCCCGACGTCCCCAGGAACCAAAAAAAAAAAAAAAAAGGAAGGCAATACCCCGGGCGACCAGGTGGGGGGGTCAGCACACCGCCGAAACGTCCGACACCTCGCCAGACGCAGGATCGACGGACGCGGGAGCAGAAGACCCCGGTACCGGCGGACAAGACCTCCCCGGACCCTCACCCCTGGTCCCCTCGTCCCTCCTCGGGCGCCCGCGCCGAAGACCCGGTTGGTCCGGATGACAGCGATGGAACTCCGTGATGAGCGAACCGTCGAGTATCCAGCGGCTCGGAACCCAGGAGCGGTGGGCGTCGTCATAACCCTCCCAATCCACGAGGTATTGGAGGCCACGACCGCGCCGCCGCGATTGGAGTAGGGAGCGGACAGCTGGGGTGAACCTTCATGGAATCTGGAAGGAGAAGACGGACTGCGGCTGGGCCAATCACTTTCTGAATAGGGAACGGTCCAACAAAGCGGGGCGCCAGTTTGCGGGATCCCGCTCGCAGCGGCAAATCCCGCGTCGAGAGCCACACACGCTGCCCCACTCTGTACTCCGGAGCCGGCGTCCGGTGCTTGTTCGCCTGGCGGCGTAGCCTGAAACAGAGCGGAGAAGAGTGACCCGGGCCATCGCCCAGGCACGATAACAACGGCGGACACAAGCCTGGGCCGACGGGCACGCCGCACCACGCTCCTGGTGGGCGAACAAGGGTGGCTGGTACCCGAAGATGCAGCGGAAAGGCGAAAGTCCTGTGGCCGAGCTGGGGAGGGAATTGTGAGCATACTCTACCCAGGAAAGATGTTGGACCCACCCGCGCTGGTCCCCGGCATCCATGCATCAGAGAGACCTGCCCAGTTCCTGGTTCAGGCGCTCCGCTTGACCATTGGACTGAGGGTGAAACCCCGAGGAGAGGCTGGCCGTGGCGCCAAGGAGTCGGCAGAACTCCGTCCAGAAGGTGGAAGCGAATTGAGGACCTCGGTCTGACACGATGTCTTGTGGGAGACCGTGGTGACGAAACACCTCCCGCACCATGATGGACGCAGTCTGCTTCGCAGGTGGGAGCTTAGGCAGAGGGATAAAATGCATCATCTTGCTGAAACGGTCCACTACCGTGAAGACCACCGTGTTTCCCTCTGAGGGGGGGAGGCCCATGACAAAGTCGATTGACAGGTGAGACCAGGGATGCTGGGGAACCGGCAAGGGTTGAAGCAGCCCGGCCGGAGGACGAGTAGACGTCTTGCAGCGGTAACAAATTGAGCAGGCTCTGACGTAATCGCTGGTGTCCACTTGCCAGGTGGGCCACCAGCAACGCTGTGCCACCACGTACCTCGTGCGTGCAGCGCCGGGATGACAGGCCAGGCGTGAGTCGTGCGCCCATTGCAGCACGGACGACCGCAGGCCTTCAGGGACGAACAGGCGACCCTCCGGGCAGTTGCTGGGGCCGGGTTGATCGCGTGATGCGGCTTCCACTTGGCGTTCGATCTCCCATGTAAGAGTCGCCACCCGAACCGAGCTCGGGAGGATAGTGGGAGGCGGACCCTGTCCCTCCTCCCCCCCAGGAAACAAACGCGACAGGGCGTCCGCCTTCGCGTTACGGGAACCCGGTCTATAGGAAAGAGAGAACTCAAACCGGTCAAAGAACAGAGCCCACCGTGCTTGTCTCGCGTTCAGTCTCTTGGCCGATCTCAGATACTCCAAGTTGCGGTGGTCGGTCCAGACGATGAACGGAGTGGTGGCGCCCTCCAGCCAATGCCGCCACTCCTCCAAGGCCAACTTGACAGCGAGGAGCTCCCGATTACCGATGTCATAGTTTCGTTCCGAGGCTGACAGACGGCGAGAAAAGAAGGCGCACGGGTGGAGACGATCGTTTTGGCGGCTACGTTGAGACAACAACGCCCCGACACCCACGTTCGAGGCGTCCACCTCGACCACGAACTGTCTGTCGGGATCGGGAACCCTGAGGATGAGAGCGGATGTGAACCTCCTCTTAAGCTCCTGAAATGCTTGTTCTGCTCGTTCCGTCCATTTGTACGGGGAGGCGGGGCTGTCAAGGGCGGTGAGGGGCGCGGCCACCGTGCTGTATCCACGGATAAAACGGCGATAAAAGTTCGCGAATCCTAAGAACTGTTGCAGCCGTTTGCGTGTTTCGGGAACAGGCCATGACGTGACCGCTTGCACCTTCCCAGGGTCCATTTCGATGGATCCCTCACGCACCACGTAGCCGAGGAATTTGACAGAGGAGGCGTGGAACTCGCACTTCTCTGCCTTCACGTAGAGCGAATTCTCAAGGAGGCGGCGCAGCACCGCCCGAACATGCTTGATGTGCTCAGGGAGCGAGAGGGAGAAGATGAGGATGTCGTCCAAATAAACGAACACGAATTTGGCCAGCATGTCTCATAACACGTCGTTTATCAGGGACTGGAAAACCGCTGGGGCGTTGGTGACCCCAAACGGAACCACCAAGTACTCGTAGTGTCCGCTCGGGGTGTTGAAAGCCGTCTTCCACTCGTCTCCCTCACGGATGCGGATCAGGTGGTAGGCGTTGCGAAGATCCAGCTTTGTGAAGATGGTGGCACCCTGAAGGCTCTCGAAGGCGGAAGACAGAAGAGGCAGAGGGTATCGGTTCTTTACAGTGATCTCGTTTATTCCCCGGTAGTCGATACACGGGCGTAGCGTGCCCTCCTTCTTCTTCACGAAGAAAAACCCCGCTCCCGCAGGTGAAGAGGACGGCCGTATGATACCGGCTGCCAGGGACTCCCGGATCTATTCCTCCATAGCCCGGCGCTCAGGAGCGGACAGGGAGTAGACGCGTCCCTTGGGAGGGAAGGTGCCGGGCAACAGATCGATGGCGCAATCGTAGGACCGGTGTGGAGGAAGAGAAGTGGCCCTGGCTTTACTAAAAACCTCCTTGAGTTCGTGATATAACGCTGGGACATTGGAGATGTCGGGACTGTACCTGGGCGGGGCTCTGCCGAGTGGGCTGGTGGCCGCCTTCAGGCACACCCGATGTCAGCGTTCGCTCCACTGCCGAACAACACCCACCTCCCAGTCCAGCACCGGGTTGTGCTGCCGCAACCAAGGGTGCCCCAGTATGAGCCGCTGTTCTGGGAGGGAAAGAAGAAAAAACTGGATGGTCTCGTGGTGATTGCCGGAGAGCAGTAACTTAACTGGTTCCGTCACGAAAGCCACCTCGCCGATCAGACGGCCATCAATGGCACGTGCGGGAATGGACGGGCTCATAGGGAGGAAGCCGACACCCCACTGGCGTGCCAGGCTAATGTCTATGATGTTCCCCTCCGCGACGGAATCCACCAAGGCCGCCACGTTCTGGTCGCCCGCCGCAAGCTGGACGCGTGCCTGTAGCGTGAGCGTGCTGGGACTGGGAGAGCCGCTGCTGGTCGAGCTCACGCGGCGTCGGGGGATCCGACGCCGCGTGAGCTCCGGCCTTTTAACGGGCACCCCGCCACCCGATGACCCCCCCTCCCCACAGTAAAAACACAAGCCCAGTGAGAGGCGTCGACGGTGCTCCTCCGAGGGGACCCGAGCCTCTCCCAGATCCATGGGCTCGGCGGGTGGTGTGGTTGGCGGGTCCCCAGCAGACGGAGGAAGGTGACCACGCGGGTTCCGCGGGGACCTTCTCTCCCGATCGCGCCGCCGCGTCCGGATCCTCCGGTCTACTCGGGCCGCCAAGGCCATCGCGCCCTTCAGGGTTCGCGGGCGATCGTAAGAAACCAGCTCGTCTTTCATGTACTCAGCGAGGCCATTGAGGAATGTGCTAACGAGCGCCAGCGTGTTCCATCCGCTGCTGCCGGCCAACGTCTGGAACTTAAGTGCGTACTCTGCGACCGATCGGCTACCTTGACGCAGCATCGCCAGTTCCTCGGCGGCGTCTTCGGCGGCGGAGCCCAGGTCGAACAGGCAGAGCAATTCCTCCGCGAAGGCGTCGAATGAATCGCAAGCTGGGGCCATCCTCTCGTATTCGGCCAGACCCCACAGCCGCGCCTCGCCCGTGAGGTGGGTTAGGACGAACCCGACCTTGGCATATTCCAACGCAAACGTGACGGGCTGGAGGCTGAACATTATACGGCAGTTAGTCACGAATGCCCTCACGTGCTTGGGGTCTCCGTTAAACTTCTCGATGTTGCCAAGGCGGGGCTCCGGGACGTCCACGAGCCTCCTGGCCTCGGCAGATGAGCGGTGCGGGGGTGCCGTGCCAGCCGGGGACGCAGCCACCGACAGTCTCTGGAGGGCTTGGGCCATCTCCTGCTGCTGTAGCTTTTGTTGTTGACCAACCTCGATCAGATTCCGGATGTCGGCGGACAGGCTGCTGATGGCGGTCTCGGCTCGCTCCAGTCGGCTCAATGCCGTCTCGTCGTTCGCTGGCTGCATAGCGTGGTCAGTCTGTACTGTAAGGGATCGGACAGTACAGCCAAGTGCGTAGCGACAGACTTTATTGTGGAAGGGGATGATGGGGGTGGCTGGCGTTGGGGTGGCTGGCGTTGGGGTGGCTGGCGCTGGAGCGGCGATCTGGCTGGGGTGGACAAGCAGTTTTGTGGATTCGAATTGTAAAGTCAGATTCTCAGGGACAGATGAGCGAAGCATCACGGGACAGACTGACACTCGGGTCTGCGCTGGCGGCGCTGATATAGCGCTGTCCATGAACCCGTGGCAGGTGACGACGATTCCACTGACAGGGGGGCGTGGTCCTGTCGCAGGTGGCACCAGCACGTGACAAAATTAACAAGTAGAAAACAGGCAATACATGAAGCATTTGCTGTTTTGCGAGACATCATAGCTTATTTAAATGAAAAGACATCATGATCGTATTGCTTTGTTTCACGTAAAGGTTTATGAGCGTCTGAGGATTGAGGGTGACATTCAGTTGCTGGTCTGGTGGTTTGCTATGGCGCTCGGTTTGCACCCATGTCTGTGATGATCGACATAGCCTTATTAAATAGTATGAGATTCCTTAAAAAACAGGAAGGCGGAAAAAGCAAAGCACATCTGGAGAGAGTTCAAGGAAGTGGGAATATTTTGGAAGGAGGTGGAAAAGATCATCCAGGATTAAGGGAATTGATTGTAATTTAGCGATTTCTTATACTATACTTATACTATTTCTGATACTGTGCATCCATCTAATTTCTTTATTATTCTCTTTGGTGAGGAATTAAAACAACAAAATAAAACAGCAATTATGGCATTATTCTTGTATACGTATCGTATATCATCATAATATAAGGATCGACTATAAACAAACATAATGAAGTAAATTCTGTTTGATATAATGATTATATGATCTTACGATAATAGAAAATATGTGCTCATAAATATGGACCAAAATGTTATCTTATAGCGAACAATATTTAAAAAAAATGTTGATCGGGTGCTCATGTGATAGGTCTGTATGTAAAAACGATGTCAGCACTCAAATTCAACCCCCCTGAAAACCTCAGTAGTGATTTGATGAATTTGTATCACTATATTTTAGTAGAACCCACTTTTTATGTGTGGGTACTGCTTTTTTACACATATGAACCTGACTATGTCATTGAAGGACGAAGGGAAGCATTGTAATTTTGGTTCCTGGCTTGCTTTGTCAGGTTTTGTCGTCATCTAGGGCCCTGTTTTTATTCTGGGGATATGTTCGAAGCTCCTTTTATTTTACTGAACTACACAATCGAGTGTCCTTTTACCTATGAACTGGAAGAAATGTGACTGAGCACATGACATTCACAATGAATTCCTTTAATCAATTGCCTCCTGTTTTGAATGATTACTGTTTTTGAACAGGCCTGTCTGTGACCACAGGCAAATTGAGCATTATTTACAAGCATTTTCTGTAAACGTTGTAGTTCCACTCTATACCTAGCTACAAGTGAACCATTGTTGATAAAACATCAGTAATCCTAAATTATCCTGTCACCAACACAGGGCATTGGGGAGAAATTTACCACTGTCTGAGGTAAAAGAACTACGACATTTACTCCAAACCCAGTTTCTCCAAAATATACCTGAAGCTCGTTTTACACGCTTCAATTATACGTGACTTTTTGTCTAAAGCAGTTTGGTCATGGATCCCAATTTGCAGCGCCAGAGATTTTAACGAGAGAATAAAACCTTGCCCCAAACAGTCAAACATAAATTGCTCTCTAAAATTAGAATGTCATTGAGCAATAGTCTATTTGGGGCAGGGTTGGAAAAATTGTGTATTTAGGTGTGTGCAGTGCATGAGTTTAATTTATATGTAAACAACACAAAACTACTGAGTTCCATGCTTCATGTCATGTCATTGGGTCACCCTGAACATTGTGTTGCAGTGAGTTTGAAAGCAGCTCAGTAATCCTGGATCAGAGTGGACAAAGGGCCCCAAAGTGCTGCTCGTGATGTAATCACTGTGTTTGACCCCCCACGGCTCTCCCCTCGTCTATTTGCTGTGTGTTTGTGACAAGAGAAGGTCGCTGCTGTCGTTGACCATCAAAACTGCATCACATCACAAGTTCTAAAGGCAGGTTGGTCACAGTCCATTGGCTGCGTCTTAGGGGCCAGCTGATGATGACCTCACACACAGTGGGAAGAAGAAAGTATTGACCAGTTCTCAGGAGAGAAATGTGCTAAGCCGTGAGGAGAGGAGAGGTTCTTTGGATTCCTACAGCCAAGTAAAACAGAGTGGGAGAATTTTGTTCCCTTTTTTTGCCTACAATTATCGCTCTTTATGATTAGAAGGGCACGTTACCTCACGTGAGTATCACTTGGTAAACATTTACTTAGTTCACGCCTCTGAAAGTGTGTGTGTAACTGTTAGCTGTATCTGCAAGTGAAGAAATTATCCCGTTTGCTGGGAACCGAGTAAGTATGTGTGCTATTTCTTCTAAAATGACGTGAAAAAAATAGTGCGAGCTATAATGTCTGGCTTTTGACTGGAATTGAAAGTGTCTTCTAGTACATACACCTAATTCAGCATGGGTTCGCTGCAGAACTCCACTCAGATCATGTGGGCACTGAACACTCGTTTGAAGGGCTTCCTGGAGCATGTAAACAGGCTGCAGGAGACCAACCAACAATTGGAAGCCCAGATAGCTGAAAGGAGCATGGTGAACACTTTGTGTTCTCAGGATTGGTCCAAGCAGGAAGAAGCCGTGAAAGAACTCCGTGCTCAGGTAAAACTACTGGCAATTAATAATTAAACCAAAACTGTCTGATCATGTGAGATCCTAATACTTTTCAGTTGGTGTTTTTAGGTGTGAAATATCTCATCATGACTGCAATTATTTTTTAGTTAGACTGTAAAGAATTTCTCTGTAAAATAACAGTAGATTACAGGCAGTAGGGACGGTTGATAAACAAAGAGAATTTGATTTTCGTCGAAGCTGTGGAAATAGTAATGTAGTGCCTATCTCCACCACTTGAATGACAATATTGTTTTCTACTGTTAAATTACAGTTTCTTTATTCTTAACTTTTAATTTACATGTGGGGATGAATATTCAGGACGGATGCACATAGATATACATATATACAGGATGGATGTACGTACAGTCAAATACATAGGCACACAGAGATGGACAGCCATGCGCACTCGCACTTATGGGCAATTTGGAGTGCACGGGGATAACATGCAACATGCAAACCTCATGCAGGTTTCACACACAATCGAACCCGCACCCTCTGAACTGTGAGGCGGACATGCTAACTAGTGCGTCACCGTGCCGCCTACACACGTATATTCAGTTAAAGTGATACATGATGTCCCTAGTTTGTAGCAAGTGCATCTTACTAATGTGTCAGCCCCAATGCATTAATACAAAGTAATTCAAACTGTTACTTATGCAGTATTACACACACATGGAACTGAGCCAGTGGCACGTGTGAAGCTGTCACATATGAAAACAATTCAGAATTATGGACTCATTACCTTCATGTCCATGAATTATTCTTATGGTTATTTTGCATGTCTCTGTCGATTTATTTTAATAGTGCTCTCAGCAAACAATGTTGTTACATTTGAACATGTTTTCACACTTTGTACACAGTGACATCAAGATTGTGTAATGTTTTGCAAGTACAGTAGATTGAACTGCTTGCTGCTTTTTTGTGCCTTTTCATATAAATGCATATGATTATTTTGGCTACATTGGGAGCACATTAATTCATTATAATCATCTGTTAAGACATTAAGTCGTTTTTGATCCTCTGATCTCACAGGGACTTACGAAGGCTCAGGGGAATTGAGTTTATTGAAACCCACAAATAACAAGTGCACTGTATATTTAATCCTCTAAACGGTTTGCACATTCCTTGTTGTACTGTCTTTGGCTCTCTTTAAACATGGGTGTGTCCTGTCCCGGATAGGTTTTGCAATCATGCTAAAACAAATGTGAAAAAGTTCTACAAGTAGAGAACACTCTGTTATGTTATTTCATATTCTCTTGTTGTATGTTCTTTTCTTTTTTGTATTTTAACCCATCGAATAAGAAGGTAATATATATTACATTTTCATTGGATGGATGGATGGATGGACGGACGGACGGACGGACGGACGGACGGACGGATAGATGGATGGATAGATGGATGGATAGATGGATGATGGATGGATAAATTGATAGATGGACCACTGCATTGGAGTTGTTCTTGCATTTGTTTTTTGCTTTGCTAGGTTGGCAAACTACTAATGGAGAATGCCCAGTTGGCATTGCAGTCTGAAAGCATGAAGTCCAGAGCTTCTGCCATTCAGGCCAGGTCAGCTCTATGTGCCTGTACCTTCTTTTAGCCTTTTAACTATAACAGGAACTTACTTTGATACTAGCCATGTCACAACTGTGTTCCCATTTTGAATTCGGAATTTCCATATCGTAACTTATATACGCCATTCTCCAAATGTTTGGATAGAGGTAACGTGTGAATAATAATCTTCTCCATATATGTTACAGGTGTGACACGGAAGAGCATAACACCATGCACCTGGAGCACCAGGTAGCTCTGCTAAGGGAGTCAAAGAAGAAGACAGATCAGAGCAACATGATTCTGCAGGCAGACATAGTTCACTCCATGACAGAGCTTCAGGACATAAACCAAGAGTATCAGGTATATTTCTCGACATCATTAAAAGATTCTGTATATGATTCAGGGTAAATATACACTATCTATTTATTTTGTTTCTTAATCTAATGCTATAGGTCAGTGGTTCTCAAACTTTTTTCAGTGATGTACCCCCTTTGAAATATTTTTTCAGCCAAGTACCCCCTGACCAGAGCAACACATTTCTGGTCGAAAAGAAAGAGGTACAGGATTGTCCCATCAGTGTTTGATTTATTAAAGTTAAACAACTTGTAGCAATGTACCTAACAAACACATTTATGTTTCAAACATTGCATATAGAAACAAAAACGATAAACAGTAAACAGTGACCACCAAGAAGGCATAAACCCTTTCAAAACGCAAATACTGTATGCGGAACACTGCTAATTTATATTAATCTTTCTTGTAATAATCTCTTGCAAGGAAATAAAAATATACATAACTAAAAATGTGTTCACAAAATAAATTAACTTAATTATAAATAAATAATATCTTGTTTACTAATAAATTGATAACTTAATAATAAATAAAGATTTGCTCATAAAAAATTCAACTTTACCTCTTTTGGGATAAAAAAAGAAACTTTTTTCCTCTCAAAATTGAATTGTGGCATTGAGCATTTGATTTTGATTTGACAAGCATTGAACAGTGTTGAAGCTTGAATGAGTCTTTTGCACTCATACTATATTTTAATGAAGAAAATGGAGCTATGGTGAACGTTTTTTTGGCTTTAGCTACGAACAAAGAAACCGCATAATATGCCTTCAGGGCTTTGGCTGATGTAGTGGAGGCTTTTCGCATTGTGTCTTGGGATGACTTGAAGTCAGAAAGTTTCCTCCTGAAGAACTCCGGTGGCTTACCAACATGGTCCGCCTTCCGTGTTTTGTGGTGAGATGCCGCTGGAGATGTGCCAGCTTCATGCTAGCGTTGGCTAATTTCTCCCCGCAAAAAAGGCACAGCGCTTTGGGTGGGTTACAACTTGTGGACATACATCCCATCAAACAATAGTCTTCCATGTAGTGTCGGTACTTCGTCGGCTCTGGTTTTGCCTTTGTTTTTGCTTGTTTCTCCGTGTTTTCAACAGCAGCATCGCCGCTACAGTTTAGCCACGTCTCCATGTTACGGTGCGTCATCAAGGCAACCGCAGGTGACTGCTATTGGTTTGTGGAGAGTCCGTTTATTAAGGATTAAAATTGAATACTGAATATAAAACATACATTTGTATTTCATCGAACGTTTTATAACTAATTCTCAAGACAGTCAGGCTTACTGTTTTTTTGTTTTGTTTTGGTTTTAATACCGATATATATTTTTGTAAAATCTCACGTACCTGGAGTACCTCCACGTACCCCGAGGGATACGCGTACCCCCATTTGAGAACCACTGCTCTAGGTAGTTGAAGTCCATTAATATGATCAAAAGGTTAAGAGCATTTGTTATGGCAAAGCATCATAGGAGTACTTTCAGCATATTTAATTTTAATATATTTAATTTAATTTGAAATAAATAAGTTAGTTACCTATTGACCCAATTCTTAATGCATTGCTGCAAATTAAAACCATGATATAAGCATTATGCATTAAGAATAAACAAATTGGAACCAGGCAGTGGTATAAAGAATGATTCTTGATACAGCTCTAGTATTGAATTTTTAGGTTCACAAAAAATATGGCATTCAATAGTTTAGACTTACACAATGTATTTGGAGGAAGTTAAATATATAGCTTTATTCTTAATATAGTAGAAGTAGTAATATTATTACGTCTGTCACGACTCAGTATAGTGCAGATGTGTGACGATCGTTTGGGTATTTCTATTACATAATGTGCCAGTTAGAATTTACAACTAGTATAGTTCCCTGCGAGTGACTCATTTTTTCCTGGCAGACAATCAGGAAGAAATGTGCCAACCATAAGGCATCTACTGAAACGTTTCATCCTTACAAGGGGGGTAGGTCTCAATAACTTCTACCTCGATTGGGTTGCTCAATAAACTTATGAAATGAAATAAAATGGAATTGCTGGAGCCTATTCCAGTAGTCTTCAGGCAGTAGGCGGGTACACCCTGAAGCAAGCATTCGCACTCACACACACCTACGGGTAATTTGGTAATCGTCCTACCATGAATGTTATTGGAATGTGGGAGGAAACGTGAGAAACCCAGAGGAAACCCACGCAGGCATGGGGAGAACTCCACACAGGAAAGCAGGAGCTGAAATTGTGAAACAGTGAAACTGTGAGGGGGATGGTCTAACCAGTACGCCGCCATGCCACCTCATCAAAAAAATTTATAGAATTAACTTTCCTTGGTACAAGCAATTCCACAAATTTACATGACGGCTTGATATTGTGTGGTGGTAGCATGTGAGCGAAGCCATGCCATTTGTAAACTGTGACGGAGGGGTTCACATTGAAACCAAATGGAGACACATTAATGGAAATGCTTGAAGCATGGAAGAAAATATTGTATGCAAATATTTTGTTGCTCTATAAAGCTGATTCACTTTGAACTCATTTAATCATTTGCATGCATAATTCCAAATGCAGATGCTTTTTTGGGAAATATAGCTGATGTCTGTCCTCTAACCAGTATGCACTGCACCGGTCGTTGGATGTTTTGGGAACACTCTCTGTGTCCCTCCATCTCTCACTTCTCACGTTCATCTCTTTTGCTGCATCCCACCCCCTCCCTCATGCCCCCTCCCCTCTTATTGGCTACTTCCAGGCAGCCCGAGCTCTGCAGTTGCAGCAATCCCCCTCATGCGATGCTCTATTAGCAGTGACCAGGGGCGCAGGTAAACAGGAAGAGGATGGCACAGGGATGGAGCTCACCAAACTCCTCGACCAGATCAGAGCTCATTGCAACCTGAACAGACAGACTGAGCGACACCTCAGTCCTTGTACAGGCTCACATTTGCTTCCCAGCTGTCCCGGGCCGAGCCAGGTTGAAGCTGGAGCGGCAGCTGCATCAACAACACAGAGTGGTGCTCTCATCGAGGTACAGATTTCTTCCTGCATCCTCAATTGTTTTTCCTGCTGTGTTGTTCTGGCCCATGGTCAGCAAACTCAAGGCTCGCCCATAGTTAATGAATATACTCAAGCCTAGCCCAGAGTAACTGAATACAAAATAAAATATTTGAATTTCAGATAGAGAAGTCAAAATTAATTGACAAAAAATCGACTATCAGATGAATCGCCATGTATTTTAATATTCGAGTCAATATCAGTTCAGAGTAGATTAATACACAATAAAAGGTTTAAGTTTCAGGTGGAGATGTCAAAATAAATTGATTAATCAACAACAAATCGACTATCAAATCATTCACCTTGTATTTTAATATTTAAGTCAATGTTTAGAGATATTATTTAATGAAAGATTGACCAAATCCTTTCATATCAGGCTCTCAAAAATATAAATTCTTCATTAATTCCCTAGCAGACTGGTTTATTTTTTGTATTTAATCAAAACAAGACATTTGCAAACATGTGCTTTTACTCTCGAAAACAATGACCATCACTATTTCTTGTGTGATATTGCTTTGTTGTTGTTTAGTTGGTTTTTAATCACTAAATAATACCAAACAAACAAAATATTTGCTTGACGAACAGTAATCAGGAAAAAAAATTATACACTTTAATGCAAATAAAATTGCATACGATTGATCGAATAATCGATGGAATAATCGCTAGAATGATCAATTCTAGAAATATTCTAAAGTGACAGCTGTAGTTTCACTCATCCCGCTGACTCCCTCTGCTCTGATACAGGACATATCTTTATGCAAATGTCCATGCGATATCTTTTCTTCAATGAATCTCATTTGCATGTACAATTTCCCACAGTTACCTTGCAGTAACTCACAATAAACTTTGTTAATTCACCAAACTGTATGTTGTTGCTTTTTGGCATGAGTGCTTTTTCCATAACAGCAAATAATCACAACATTTAAATAATACAACACTGAAACAGAGTCACATTCAAGATGGATTCAGGATTTTTTTGAAAGTGTAAATATTGCTATGGCTGAGAAACAGGATGAGTGCATCTTGGTGGGTGTGAGACACCCAGCAACTGTACAGTGTGTCAACACAGCTGGCACAGCTTTGTGTGAATACAAAGTCAAAGGTCGGCGCTGCTGCATGTTCATACAACATACAGTTCACACAATCAAGCCACACAACCTGTGTCTTCTTTTTCTTTTGACTCTGTGCTAGTTGCAGTTGCACAGCCTATTTGGAATTAGTCGCCATTGTCCTTTTTTTTCATTCATTTTGTATGGATCCATTTACCAAACACCAAACTCTTTGTTAACATATAATCTACCTTCTTCATTTTCATCTCACTCAGGAAGCAGCAGCATGGACCCAGGGTAACCTCGGCAGTAATGCGCTAAGGGAGGCTTGGGCAGAGTTGGCTGAGGCCCGGAAGCAGTGGCACTCCCTCCAGGTGGAGATTGAGACTCTGCATGGCTTGGTAAGGAAGCACAGCCGGACCAGGCATGAGTAGTCTTACTTGACATGGCACATTGCATGATGAAACAAATAACAAGACATATTTGAACATCATCACACTCAATTCATCCACTTATGATGTCATTACTAGCTCTTAATTATTATTCCACTGAACTGTGACTCACATTCTTCTTATACAGGAATTTCCATGAATCACTCTAAACTTGAATCTACCTGTTTATATTAGCACGGAGTGCCTCTTTGTTTCATACATGATTGGGTTAAAAAGTATTGATCGGATTCTATTGTATTCTATTGTAGCCTACAGATGATCCAAACCAAAATCTGCTGGCAATTTTCCTCATTTCATAATACAGATGCTCATCATAAAAAATAAATCTAAATTTCAAGGGTTTAAGTTTTTTTTTTCGTTTTTCATGGGGTGATGACCCCGTACAGAAATTGGATGCTGTAATTGTTTTCTCTCGCCTGCCTGTTGTGAAAATTAAACAACGGCTTGTTTACAGACCCTATTTAGGATAAGCAACAATTTTGTAGTTGTCCACCCAAATGATCCAAGAGCCCAACCAAAGATCACATACTAGTAACACCTCTGCTCTTATCTTATTCTGAGGCAACTAACCAAATGTACTACTGTGAAGAACAACTTTTATATTATATTCCTCAGACAAAGCAGGTTTAATTTTCTAAACGCTTCTTTAACCCAAACTACTGCCTCTGGTTGGTTCTCCAGGAGAAAGGCCTGGAGAGCTCCCTCCACAACACCCAGCAGCTGTACTCCAGCCAGCTGCAAGAACTTTCCCAGGTGATCGCTGGGTTGGAGGCTGAGCTGGAGCAAGTGAGGAATGGACTGGCCACACAGCGTCAGCGACATAGCCAGATGCTCAACACAAAAATACAATTGGAGCGAGAGATCTCCACTTATAGACGACTGCTGGAACAGGAAGAGGGCAGGTGAGATATAAAAGAGGCACAGAGGGTAGTTAAAGGTAACTCTTGCACGGTCGTGATGCTTTTTATTTGATTCAAACAGGCAACACATCTTGTCTGAGCTTATATTCACTGCCTGCATTTACCTGTTTTATTGGGGGATTTTTTTTTTTCTGCGTAGGGCTTCATAGGAACACTAGGTTTCTAATTCTGTTGGAAACAAAACAACTCAGGTTGAAGCCTGTATAATCTTGAAAGGTGTTTTCTCATTTCGTAATGCCCCTGACAAGCCATAGCAAGCATTCTTCATAGAAAACGGTAATTATCACTCACAGCATTTGTTCTAGTGTTTTTTAAGGACAGGGATCATTCAATTGCAGTGTTGGAGACATATTGTTCAATGAGTGCCTCCGTAGAGTGGAAGTGGGTGGTCTGGGATTGACAGCTTTGACTGAGCGTAAAGACTGACTCTGTTCAGTCACATTTTACAGTTTGGACAGGTGTGTCACTAATCTTCATCACTGGATAGTTATGGTTTCTTTCTCATTCTCATTTCAACTTGATTTGCGGCACACTTTAAAAGCAACCTCATCTACATGCAAAATGCAGTACAAAAAGTAAAAATGACACATATGCTTATGGCTATTATGATTGTGAAAGTCATACAAGTTGTTTCATACACACATTTCCCCCCTGCGGGTTTTAAGAATGCATGATGGAAAATATCGCTAAACTGAATAGCAATCGTGTTGCAGATTTCCAGCGAAAATAATAGGAACAAAACTATTTAGCAGACACTTTATTTAATTTAGTGGCTTGTGGGATTTGGTCCACAGGCCTCGAGTTTGACACCTGTGAATTAGGAGGGAAGGAAGTTCATTATGTCATCACTAAGCTGAAAACCAAACTTCAATGACAGACTTTGTTCTTAGTAAAGATCTATTAAATTATTATTATTAAAATATTAGCAATATGTCAACTTTTAAATGTCAGTCCACATCGACTGTATGTTTGTTTCTAACCCTAAATTGGTGGTGTCCACTGACAGAAGCATTTGACATGAGATTGTTCACATAGTCGCCATCTTCATGGATGTGGTGTTTCATTCCCACAAGGTGCATGAGCCACAGTGAACAACAAACACGTTTACAGCTCTGGAGATCGTCTTTGCTAGAACCGAATGAAAAGGTATCCGAGAACGGCTTCAGTGATCCCAGCATCACCCCAGATGAATCAAAATCAGAGCCTTTGCCTGACACACCTTCACTAATACAAAAGGGCAACAAGCCAAAGGAAAGCTTCGCACTCCATCGGCCACAGAGTCTTGTGATACTCACAGGTAACACGTACGTAATTTCCACTGTCTAGACCTGTTTCATTATTCAAGTCTTCTTGCAGAACCAGAGCAAGATAAACATTTACCAATCTCCACTGTGAAGACTCAGGAGATTCTTCAGGGTAACATAGTGCAGGAAAGTGCAGAGGGCCGTGGCACTGTTGGGTAAGTAGCAATGTTTTCACCCTCTTGAACAGAATGAACACCTCGCCTAACTCTAAGCTGTCAATGTTTATTAACTCATTACCCTACAAAGCGATAACCACCAACGTCCATCCCCACCCCGTTTCATACACCCTAAACAATTTGTGACGCGTACAAACGTCTGCTGCTTTACATTCCCATGAGTGATTCATCTTCAAGCTGCTTGGGAACTGCTTTTTCTTTTAATGGCTTTTGTTTGATGTTCAGAGTCTCGCTTGCTGTGTTGTTTTAAAGGTGCGGCACCTGATGTTGTTAGACCAGACATGGGTGGAAAGTGGACTTTTTTTTTTTTTTTCTTTGGAAACGCCTCGGGCGCCAAATGCCACATGCACACGTGTACAACAACTCACGGGATCGTGTACTTGTTTAAATAACTTCAGTTTAAGTTATTTAAACACTGCCTTAAGCGGTGCTTTGCTTGACTGAGATGTCATTTTCAGACACTGTCATAAGCTTCATTACGTTCCACAAGCTCACATCAGATAAAATGGGAATTGTTCTTCCCATTAATTACTTTTGCTTAGTCATCTTTGGGAGGGTGTGGTACATACTTTGTTCCCCCTCTTACCTACTTACCCTACCTCTATAGTTTAAAATATATATCTTTGTAATTTATTTAGTTTAGTAATGATATAGCAATACAAGTTCAAAAAAGAAGACCAAATGAATGAATAGTTGACAATACAATACAATACAAGTTCAAAAAAGAAGACTAAATGACTGAATAGTTGACAACTAACCAAATTTACATGGCACGTTAAATATAATATGGTGTTTCCCTGCATATACTCGATTCACAAATTCTTCTATTTACAGATTTTTAAAGCTAGCCTCCGTTTTTCACAAAAAAGTAAGAAAAGGGAAAACAAAAGTGATGGTGACGTGGCCTCTTTGGGTCATTTTGTTGTCAGGCCAAAGCAAGACATTTAAAGATTTGTCGCCATCTCTTGGCTATTTGGTGAGCTAGTTGAGCACTTTATTTGCACAAAGGTAGTCCTTTGCCACGATCTTGTGTCAATTTCCACCTTTGAGGAAAGAGTGGGCGGGGACTACAAGCTATTTTCAGCTGAGCTCAATCTCTGTCCTCCAAGAATACACTTTACATTCATATTAACAATACCTGTGTATGTAGATAATCAAAGTCAAAGTCAAAGTCTGCTTTATTGTCAATTTCTTCTCATGCCAAGACACACAAAGAGATCGAAATTACGTTCCCACTATCCCACGGTGACAAGACATAGTTCACAATGTACATACAAGTAAACAACTCAAGAAAAATAAAACAAGAAGGCACAATCAATGAATAAATAAGAGTGATGAATAAATAATAAATAAACAAATAACACAATAAATAAGTACAGGACGCTATGCAGAAGGGGGAAGAGAGTTCAGGATCCTAACAGCCTGGAGAATGAAGCTGTTGGTGAGTCTGGCGGTGCAGCAGCGCAGGCTCCTGTACCTCTTCCCAGAGGGTAGAAGATCAAACAAAGAGTGAGCGGGGTGACTCACATCACTCACAATCGTGGTCGCCTTGCGGGCGAGATGGGAGGCGTAAATGCTGTTCAGGGAGGGGAGTGAAGCACCAATAATCTTACCAGCTGTGTTCACTATGCACTGCAGGGCCTTCATGTTGTATTCAGTGCAGCTACCACATCATGTATATGTATAATGTAACAATAACAATAGGAAGTCATCAAATGTTATGCATAATATAGTCATCATTATGCAATAATCACTATTTATCCAGGACCGAAAAGATTGACGAGGTCATCAAGCAATGGGAGAGCTCGTTCTTCAAGGGTAACCCAAAACTACGTAAGAAGTCTGTGTCCCTGCGCTTCGACCTGCACATGGCTGCAGCAGACGAGGGCTGTGCCCAGGTTAAACAAGGCACTCTCCCGGATGTTGAAGTGCGACTCATCATGAAAAGATCTCGCAGCAGTGCAACTATCACACCATAAATTACGGCATCAGCCACTGAGTGAATGCATACTGGAGTTTCTGCCTTAAACAGCTATCTGATATTGATATATGCATTTTGGTTTGATACTGAAGTTGGATGATAAAATTCACTTGTACGGGAAATGGGCACATGTAATGTGTACATGTGTTTTGCACCTTGACTTTTTTTGTCAATTCATGGAATATCTCAGAAAAAAATTACCAATTCATCAGCACTTATTTTAAATCTAAAATGTTTTTTTTTTTTTTTTTTTTTTTAATTTCCCCATTTTGTCTAATTGACATAGGTACTCCCAAAAAACAGGTCGTCTTTGGCTTCTCTCCATTTGTTCATTTAGTGAGGAAGAAAGCATGTGTTGGAAAGTATGTGTTGGAAGTTGTGTTGGAAAGTATGTGTTGGAAATTGAGTTTGTGTTTAATGACTGTGATTGAGGAACTTTTAAAATGTCCATTTTAATTTCATTGTCTCATTTGTGCATGATACCTCTGACATTGTCTGGTTTAAAGATTATGTTGACTACCTGCTTTTTACAAATAGCAGTCAATAGAGCCTACTGATTTGATTGCCTTCTGATATTGTGGTGAATTTAGTTAAGGGAAACTCATGACGTTGTTCAATTGTGTCATAAAGCTAAACCTTAAAATACTTAAAATCTCACTGCTG
This sequence comes from Syngnathus scovelli, assembly GCF_024217435.2. Taxonomy (NCBI): domain Eukaryota; kingdom Metazoa; phylum Chordata; class Actinopteri; order Syngnathiformes; family Syngnathidae; genus Syngnathus; species Syngnathus scovelli. The sequence continues at coordinate 13,368,135 of NC_090851.1, read as the reverse complement.
CAATATTGTTTACCTTATACAAAGCATAAACACAGCCTCATGCCCCAGTATGGTAATTTATTTTGTGGAGCGTGCACATTCGCTGTTTTAACCAGACAGTAGCAGCATTTGTACATAGTTAATAGTGAGCTATACAATAGTCTATGTAATGTGTAAAAATATATTTTTGCCCAACTATTGAAATGAAACAAATGCTTACACCTTTTATTGCATTTATTTGTATTTGCTTGTGGTCACATAAAAATGCTTCACTGTAAATAGCGGTCACTTTTCATTTCCATTAAATTATGTTTCCTATTTCAAGCATTTTAATTTGTTGTCGAAGCAATTCTACTTGACTTAACTTTGCCTAAAGATGTGGACATTCGTCATCAGAAGTAGGCCTAAATGGAATCTTTTGTTTTCAGCTTACAAAGAAAGTGAATATGCTGATAGTTATGCTTAACCACTAAGTGCTTTGCCACAGTATGTTTCCAGTGACTTCCTCTGAAAATGATACATTCACATAATTGGTGCACATTGATTGAGACAAGCCTCACATGTTAATTTATCATGACAAAAAATACACAGACAGTAATAAACAGAATACACTGTTTACAATGTAGTGCAATAAGTAGTATGATCTAGTGCATCTCTGTTTTTGGTTCGGGATAACATTAGCAATTAATTCAGATTTTATTCTTCCAAACATTCTGATCTTTCATCACAATATTTTACAATCAATAAGACAAAGCATGCCAACACTGAATTGTATATGTCGCAAATAGCATAAAACATTATGCTGTACAAGAAAGGTGCTAGTTTCATGCCACAGATTATTTGTAGCCTATACACTATCGAGATTGTGCAGTTGCCTTAATAAAAGCTGACTAAAGCATCATTTTGTTTGTAACATACAAACGTTCCTGTCTTCTGTAAATTGTCTTTAATGCGCTGTATCTTCATACACAAATTAGTCCAAATGTGCCTATTATACAGGTGATGATGATACATTTGTATTCATCTATGTTGCCCATTTTTTAGGTATTTTTACTTCTTTTATGTACAGTATGTTCTTTTTAAATGAGCAATAGATGTATTTGTTGAAATGAAATATTTTAAGATCAAAACTACAGAAAGACTGCCTCAAAATGGTTTGCGCTTCCCATTCTCTCCCTGACTGGGACCTGAGTGCCCTATTACTGCGGCAGGTGTGGGGCTTGTATCTTGCCTTTGACACTCCCTTACCTAGCCAGATAGTTTGACGTCATTGGCATATTTTGTACAATCTATTATCCATTTAACCATTATCAGGGTTGCTAAAGTGCCAGAGCCTGTTTCATTATCGGTCGCACAGCTTCCATTACAGTTGCGAAGCAAAATCTTATATGAACAAATAAAATGACTGAAATCAACAGTAAAGATTTGTTCCCAATTTAACAACACAGATTTGATAGGGACCAAGGCCCAAGACACTGGAGTGAAGTGCTAGACAATCCCAGAACATGTTGATGTCATAACACGTCTGATTATTTTAGCGTGTGTGTACAAGCTTTGTACCATCCACCCAAGGCCTCACTAGCAATAACAAAACACAAAAGGTGTTTTGATTGCTCCAGCTGTATTATGACAGCTGAAGTAGGTTATCCAGGTCTGCCATGACAATGAGCCAGAAGCTATTCTGCATATTACAAGCCAGTAGCCATCCAAAAAATGATTTTAAAGCTGTTACTTGAAGGTAATACTATGTTATGGTGCTTTAACTCCAAGCATTAGTACAGTGGTTCTTAACCTTGTTGGGGGTGCCGAACCCCACCAGTTTCATATGCGCATTCACCGAATTAGTGATTTGTTGTTGTTTTTTTTTAATTCAAGACATAGAAGTATTTTACTGGTGCACAAAACTAGCCGTGCATGAACATTACCTTGTTCAACGAACGAAACCAACTCACAATAAATGATATACTGGCAAATCAGAATTTAGACGATAAATCAGGTTTGTTCGGACCTCCTCAGTGGAGTCTCTGTCTAACCCCTGAGACCGACTCACCGAACCCCTAGGGTTCGATCAAACCCAGGTTAAGAACCACTGCATTAGTAGTAACCTGAAAATATATATAATATGGAAACAGTCTGTGCAAAGTAATGTTTGCTGTTTTTTTCAGTATGGCGCACCTATTATTTGGCTATGATAGCCTGAATAACATTGACAGCTGCACTGCAGGGCTGTAGAGGGTCATATTCAGCAAAGACGTGGCAGACGTTCTCCATGCCAGCTTCCACACCTTTTGCCACAAAGCCAAACATCCTGCAAACAAAGGCAATAACTATCATTTCACTTTATGTAAAATAAGATACAGCATCAAAGACATTGAATAATTACATTAAAATTGCAGGGTAATTGAGACATTATTCTGTCACTTTACACACAAAACAACTCTCGTACCTTGCACCAAAATTTGAACCTTTTCTCCACCTGTAACAGTAAAAAAAATTAATAATAATAAGGTTAAATATTAAGGGTTTTTCAAAAGTATACCAAGTAATTAATTCATGCATTTTTCTCTCAAATACAGGCAGCACATTTGCCTCAAAGTTTCAAAGTGTCCTATGTGTGTGTCCTAAGGTCAGCTGGGAAAGGTTCCAGCCCACCCAAATGAGGACAAGCAATATAGAAAAAAAAAATGATGCCGCAAATACTAAAATTGTCATTTAACGAGGTTTATTTTACATGACTGAAATAGACATACTATGCTGTGACAACAGGAAAAGTAAGTAGAAAAGACAATGGTAATGAAAATGACTGATCAGCTTCAATCTAAAAGCTAAAACGACCCAAAGCACATATACTGAGTTCTGCATGAATACAGAATTCATTTAGATATCCAACAAATGTGAAGGCTGAGAGAAGGCCAGTTCAACTAATGCTATTATCCTACATGAAGTAGTAGTATAAGTATTAGTATTGCTATAGGCTCCATCATAAAGGTAAGCGGTTTGGGAGATGAATGAAGAAATGAATTAGTTATTATGCAGCACCAAATGAACAAAATCACTTAAAATGTTGTGCATTATTCAAGACATGCAAACTGTTACTCGTTTCATTGACACTTTGTGAAGCATTGGTACTTTTTGTGAAAGAAGTCATTAATATGATGTAATGTTAGGTATTAAAAAGTTTTGTCTGCATGTTATTTTTTGCTCAATGACAGTTGAGTCACACCAGTTTCTGTGGAATCAAGTTCTAGGATTTAGCATCACATGATTTTTAGAACCACTATGAAAACCATGCCACCTGCTTGTTTAGTATTTACTGCAATTATTATATTGACCGTTTACCTTCGATCTTCTGGATCATTTCCACCATAGCTAAGCAGGTGAGCGGGGTAATGACGTCTGAAAAACTGCCTGTAAGAAAAAACATTCACACAGAATTTCACATGCATGTCACATCAAACGTGACTGGATGTGTTATCTTACTTCCTGTTGATGTCTGTCAGTGTGATGCCCTTCAAAGACACTTTCAGGTTGACTATGACAGGTTCAAAGGAGCCTGATGGCAGTTGGAGTGTTGTGGAGACCGCCTTCTCGACTGCGCAAGGTCCTGTCAACATCTCAGTGGGGATAGCATTCATGTAGATGAAATTGCAGGCTGCAAAAAAACAACACATTATTCTAGACCCCACAAAACAATGACACCAAGTGAAATAGACTGTGACAATAGAGGTTGCAATCACTAAGTCCACGAGTATGACCTTGGGTCTTGAAAGTATGTGTTTGTGTGTGTGTGTGTGTGTGTGTGTGTGCGTGCGTGCGTGCGTGCGTGCATGCGTGCGTGCGCGCGCGTGCGCTTCTAAGGAGAAGCAAACCAATGATTTTAAGTAGTCTGAAATTAATATACGTAATTAAATTGGCTTTATTACTTAACACAAATAATCCTTTTAGTTTAAACTGTAAGTGACTTCTGGTAAAAGATAATTTTGATTAACTTATTTAAGTTGTCTCAATTTTTGTTCAATTATCTCAGCATTCACATTTTCGGAATAAAGGAGGAAGTAAGAGTACAGTAGCTGGAGAAAATTGAATTGCGAGGACAGGCAAAGATTTTATGACATTTATGAAGATTTTAACCCAGTGATCTCTGAGATATGAGGAAGATGTCCTAAATAGTCCTCCATGACCACACCATCAATCCATAAAGCTAAATTAAAAGCATCAAAGTCAAAGTCAAAGTCAAAGTCAAAATCAAAGTCAGCTTTATTGTCAATTTCTCCACGTGCCAAAGACACACAAAGAAACCGAAATTTCGTTCCCCCCTATCCCACGGTGACAAGACATGGCCCACAACAGACAAACAAGTAAACAAGTATAACAACAGCGTGCTGAATAAATAATGAATAAATAACACAATTAATAAATAAATAAATAAATAATAAGAGGAGCAAAAAGGAGCAAGTGCGCGTACAGCAGACATTCCAGAAAATAGCGCAACAGTGCCGCACGCTACGCAGAAGGGGGTAGCGAGTTCAGGGTCCTAACAGCCTGGTGAAAGAAGCTGTTGGCGAGTCTGGTGGTGCGGGAGCGCAGGCTCCTGTACCTCTTCCCAGAGGGCAGAAGGTCAAACAAAGAGTGAGCCGGGTGACTCACATCTCTCGCAATCGAGGTTGCCTTGCGGGCGAGATGGGAAGTGTAAATGTCCTTCAGGGAGGGGAGCGAAGCACCATGTCTGTATTTTTATCAGTTTACAGATTAACACTTTTTTCACTGTTTTTACAGTGTATTAACAAGTAGGTGTTACGGTTGGCAATCCACTAAGGACTTTCCATCTAACTTTTTTTAAGTTCCCTGTAAGCCATTGGGCTTCAATGTTTCTGAGAACAAAAGCGAATATTTCATCCAAGTGTATTCAGATCATTACTCTTTAGTTCAATCTTATACATATTAGAATTGAGGTACAGTGGCTGACTGGTTGGCATGTATATCTCTGTATTTCCAAGTTTTGGTTTCAAATCCGAGATTTTCCGGTTAAACTTAAAAGGATGATTTGCAATAAGTAATGAAGAATTGTCAATAATTTTAGTTTACGATCACTTTTAAGACCACAGTTTAAGGTTGCACTAAAATAATTAGTTACATCAGAAAAAGCTAAAACATGAGCTGTGACAGATTGCGCATAACTAAAAAGCAGTAAAATATCACAGACTTACCCGTTCCTTTCTTTTCCTCTGAGGGTGATTTGTCTGTTCTATCTTCTTCCCCACCTTGCCCTATTGACAGAAAAGCAAAATTAAGAATACATGGGGAGAAAAAACACGTTTCTATTGCTTGGATGGATGGATGGATGGATGGATGGATGGATGGATGGATGGATGGATGGATGGATGGATGGATGGATGGATGGATGGATGGATGGATGGATGGATGGATGGATGGATGGATGGATGGATGGATGGATGGATGGATGGATGGATGGATGGATGGATGGATGGATGGATGGATGGATGGATGGATGGATGTGACGGACTGATGGATACAAAGCAAAATGCTCACTGGAGCTGCAGTGGTACCAATGCTAACCAGGATCTACTCAAATGATTGACATAGGGACAGGCAGTGGGAAGTGGAATTTGTGCTTGGTGCATATGCACACGAATGGCACATGAAGTGTAATTTAGTGGCTTCGTGATCGTCATATTATAACACAAATTATGGTTTTACTCACTTGTCTTAATGTGGCCTTGCGACAGCTTGAGAACGAGTAGTCAGTTGCCTTAAATCACTATGCTAACTCTGCCTTCTGCACACACACACACACGCATACACACACACACTCACATGCACACACTCACATGCACACACGCGCACACACGCACACACACACACACACACACACCCATACACTTCTTACCTTGGGAGTGGAGCAGCAATTTGCAGGGTAAAGCAAAAGTGGAAATAGTATGCTGGTACACCAAAGCAGAAAGACTTCCTGTAACGACAAGATTAAATTTCCAAAACAGCAACATTACCAACCACACAAAATAAAAAGAAAAGAATCAAACATCTCTGTGTTGCAAAACTACGTATTTAAAAGAGTCTACCTACTGTATGTAGTTGTGACCCAGCATTAAGTTTGGATCCAGCGGATTGAGTTGTATATAATTTAATTATTTTTAAAGTTGATTTTGGAGTTTGCGTCCTCCCTGTGTGCCCGCAGGGGTTTTACTCAGGCTTCCACCCACATTCCAAAACATGCTTTGGGGGTTTATCGAATACTTGAAATTACCCACGGATGTGAATGTGGGTGTGAACGAAAACATCAATGTGCCATGTGAAACAATGCAATTTCATTGATTTGGTTTTGTTATTTACTACATATTTGTCTTTGTGTATGCCAGGGACTAATAGGCAGAACATTTGAATTTCTTACCACTAGATGGCAGAAGGTACCATTAACCTGCCCACTCATCCAGTATTTCCAGTCATACATGACAAACAATGTGTCTCTCTTCAATTTAAAAACAATACACTATGTGTATTGTGTGTAACTAACCAGTCAGATTTGGTAGTATTTAACTAAATTTGAGACAAGATGATTAATTTAGGACATACAGTATCCTTTTTGTTAAATATGTTTTTTGTGGCGGCTCGGTGGCGCACTGGGTAGCACGTCCGCCTCACAGTTAGGAGGGTGCGGGTTCGATTCCACCTCCGGCCCTCCCTGTGTGGAGTTTGCATGTTCTCCCCGGGCCCGCGTGGGTTTTCTCCGGGCACTCCGGTTTCCTCCCACATTCCAAAAACATGCTTGGTAGGCCGATTGAAGACTCCAAATTGTCCCTAGGTGTGAGTGTGAGTGCGATTGGTTGTCTGTCTCTGTGTGCCCTGCGATTGGCTGGCAACCAATTCAGGGTGTCCCCCGCCTACTGCCCGATGACGGCTGGGATAGGCTCCAGCACGCCCGCGACCCCCGTGGGGACTAAGCGGTTCAGAAGATGGATGGATGTTTTTTGTGGATAGCCTTGAGGTCATTAGACCGCCTTGTTTTCTTCATGTTCTTTTTCTTTTTAATGCCATAGGAAAGATAAGAAATTTGGATCCAGAAACTAAAAACCCTGCCACCGTTTGGCTTTATCCATAGGTGCATAAACTCAACTGGCAGGTAAACAAGCTTGTTTATTTGCATTCATTTGAGTGGAAGCACCACACCTAAAGCCAAACTCTGGCAGGGTTCTTCACTTTCTGGACCTGAATTTCTAATACCTGCTAGTGCTGTTTGCCAGTACTATGTTATTGTATCAGAACTGAAAAAAGTTGTTTTGAGAATGAGTGGAAATTGTCTGTTTTTATGTGACATGTAAGTGACTGGCAACCAATCATGTGTGTACCGTGTCTCTAGCCTAAAGGTAGCTGGGATAGGCTCCAGTTCACCCGTGTACACAATGTGGATGTTGTCATATAAGACACAAAGGCTGTTATGATTAGTTGCGACACAACCAAGAAAGAATTGTAGGCAAGAGTTGTTGACCTACTCTGCTGGCAAGAGAGAGAGAGAGAGAGAGAGAGAGAGAGAGAGAGAGAGAGAGAGAGAGAGAGAGAGAGAGAGAGAGAGAGAGAGAGAGAGAGAGAGAGAGAGAGAGAGAGAGAGAGAGAGAGAGAGAGATTTTCAAGCAAATGGTGTTGTCGACCTTACCAAAGTACGGTTCCTGAGAAGAGCCTTTGAGGCGAACACCCTTTGCTGTTGATTCAATAAGGAAGTGTTTGATAAACTGAGAGCTGCTCTCTCCTGTTCGAGACACACACAAAAAAATAGGAACAGAAACAATGAAGACTGGTCTCGTCATTTCAGTTGACCCAATACAACTAGTAAAAATGAGTCCGAAGCTTTGCTTTAAGATTAGTGGATTTGATATTATTTCATTCATCCATTCATCTATTCATTCATTCACCTGTTCATTCATTCATTTATTATTTCATTCATTCATTTATTCATTAATTGTGTAATTATTTGTAGAAATTAGCTTGTTTTTTTTAAACATGGTTATTTTTTTTTTTTATATAGTTACCCATCAATAGGGTTAGGTAAGTGACCCATTAGGTTCTTTTAATAATGGACATGAATTTGCATTGCTGGGCAAAACGCAGCTGTAACATTTGAGAACGTGATACAAACACAATCAGAAGGCTGCAAATCAAACTTACCCATATCTGCAGTTGCTGAAGAACCAGTTACTGTATGGTCAACCTTCATGGCAAGACCAAAACTTCCTCTGTATGTAGTACTGTCTCTCACCACAAATGTTCCTGGTTCTTTGTCCTTCACAAAGGCCTCAGCTGAGGTGGATCAAACATGTTATGTTGTTATTGCATGATGCACTGCATTGTAAAATAGTTATCTTAAGGTATGTTATCTTTTGTAAAAATAAAAAATACTCTGCATAACTCACAATCCTGTGATTTTGTTTTCTGAGATGTGCCTCATCCCTGGTTCATGACTCACCTTCTGCTCTGCTTATATGCGGACGGAACCAAAACTTTGAAGAGTCCATAACAAATTTCATTGATGACTGATTCCCACCTAAATGGCCTTCGGAACAGGAAATAAGCAACGGATTGATTCAATGGAGTGTTAAAAATACTTTAGACACAACAGCAATGCCTGAAACTCACCGTGATGAACAAATGGCTTCTGTGCTTCTTCGTCATCCGTTGTAGGAGATTTCTTGTTGTCCTGGTGTGGTATGCCATTGATGAGCAACAGTGGAATATCAGTAAAAGAACCAGAGAGCGACTGCTCAGGACTACTCATTGAACAGTTGCTTGGCATCTCCTGTCCTCGCTTATCTGACCCATCTTGGGTCATAGATTGCCCTGTCCTGTACCCATCACTGAGTGAGACGAATGACCCGATACCTTCTGCATCTTCACTGGCCAAAGACAGGGTGCTGTGAGGATGAGAGAATGTTGAAAAAGTAGGTACATGTCGTGATGTATTGGCACAAGTACAGTTTGGAACTGTCAAAATATTAGGAACAGGTTTCAGTATACATACAGGTAGTCCTCAACTTACACCGCTCGACATTCGAATTACAAACATTAGTCGATGCAAGCAAAGCGCTGGTGGAGTGAAAAGACTGTCACGAGGGTATTACCCCCCACCCCCACCTACCCACATCGAAATATGCTTGGACCCAAACAATTGACTTTTGTGTATTTCCTGATTTTTTTTTCCACATTTTCCTCCCTTTTGCTATAGGGAGCACATATTTTGATTATTATGTTTCTAATTGTTTCAAAAAATGTTTTTAGTTTTGAGGACCCCCTGAGATTGGTATACTGTGTTAAATTATCATTTAATTCTATATATATATATATATATATATATATATATATATATATATATATATATATATATATATATATATATATATATATCATTTTTATCAAATTTAATTTTAAAACAAAATTTGATGTCTCAACTTACAAACAATATGAGTTCAAAACAGCCTCTCGGAACCTATACTGTTTGTAAGTTGAGGACGAACTCAATGCAGGGCCGTTCTACACAGCACATAACATACAAGTGAGAATTTGTATCGTTCTACAGTAAATGCAAATTTATGCAAGTGGTTGTTCATTTTTTTAATTGTATTGATTGTTCAATAATCAAGTGAACAAGTTGTACCTTCCCAGGATGTAGCTGGTATCTGAACATGTTGATGTCGAGAGTAGTGAGGCTGCACTGTTCCTATTTGAATAGGACAAGCGAAGGGACCCTTGAGAAGATGATATGTCATTCCTCATTGGGGGATTTCTTTTGGGTGCACCCCCACATGGCAGTAGAGGCCGGGAAAAGGAGGGGGAGTCAGCAAAGACCAGCGTGCCCGAGGGACTGAAGCTGACACTGACAGGTCTGGGGATGGGGATACTGGGAGACACTGTGGGTGAGGAGCAGTATCCTTCTGGGGGAAAAATGAAAACATTGGCAGTTAAAGGGTTCGTGCAGGAAAAACTGAATGTGAAACATTTGTTGTCAAGCTCATGCATAATGTGTTTTGTTTTATATTGACTTAAGGGGCTTGGCTAGTGTACACACAAATTCTCATGCAGGTACCTGCCTGCACAGTACAGGGTAATCCAACCTGGCACTTCTAATTTCTCGAGCTCTGCTGTTGTGTCACAATATCGGAGAGAAGTTCTAACTTGTTTTAGTTCAATTCAGGTTATGTCTACCACACTATGGATTCAGATCGTTCACTCCAAAAATAAAAAGCTAAACTCGTACAGCCATAGCAAATGACTCATATACATGAAGGAGTCAAACACACAATGATGGTTGCTGGGTGACAGTACGTACACAGGAAATCCTGTGTTTAGTACATGAAGGTTTATGCCTTCATCATCTCTGGTAATTGTTCAGATTATTTTTTTGTAAGTGTTTGCTTCCAGGCCACAGAAATGAACTTGCAACCTATAGTACATATGTAGCGACAAAACAAAGGCAACATGGGCAAAGGCAGAAAGTAAAGAGAACTCTACACCACTACTGGGCTTTGATGGGACTTTTCTTTGTATGACTAGCCTGAGAGGTTGAGGGTGTGTCTCATAATAGTCTGGGCAGCAGTCCCAGAACACCTGAACTGGTGCAATTACCCTGTGAGGGAAAAAAACTCCTAAAGGCTGAGTGCGTTTTCCCAAAAACAAATCAAACATTAAAAATTTAGTTAGCAGGATCTTTTGACTGCTGTGTTTGACTGAACCTGCAGTTTGTTGATCTCAGTGTTATATTATTACTACCATTTACTGCACATGTGACATTTAACTATGACATATGTGTTGTATTACTTATTGCTTTATTACACAGTTGTAAACTTCGATCAAGATTTAATTGCATGCCGTCATACCTTACCTGCAGCTGGACTGATGCACGGATGTTTTTTGTTGGCCTGAATTGGTTGAAAGGTTGGATCCAGTTCAAGCATTAACTGGTTCAGATTATCAAGAGAAATGTCCAGATCCATGTTGCCAAGGTGACTGCTGGGCTTGCTTGGCCGTGAACACGCAGTCCCCGTCTCCTGTTCTGGGTCCAGACGTATAGTTTGACCCACTCTCAGAACGTGATTGGGTATGATATGGGACATGCCTTCAGCGTTCGGCATCATGTTAGGAGGAGGGCTCACAATCTTTTAGCACAACTAAAGATTTGGACACAATAAAGAGAGATCAGTTACACTGGCCAAGTATTATACCTTTTGAAAAGTCACACATTTCACACACACTATTATTCAAAGCAGACTGTCTATAACGTAATAAACAAAACATCCAAACACATCACTTATGTTAGTATTAGTAATTAATTGTTTATTTCAGAAACAAATATGAATTCTAAGGTTCTTGCAATGTGATGATTACCTGTTTTTGTTATACATATGTAAGTGTCTTTTGAATGATAATGAAATATATTTTCCCATTGATTAAATGTTATATGTGCAGTATTTACTATATACGTATCATGACTTCATCATATCACATCACAATCAAAGAAAGTACAGTTTTTTGTTTTTTAGTAAATCAGTAACACTTTTTCCAGCTCTAATGTGCACATTGTCACTTGTCAACTTCAGGGGTTTATTTTTATTGACAGACGTACCTGCACTCAGTGTAAAAACTGCCGCATCTGACAATTTGCTGGCAAAAAAACCGTGCCCATCTATGAAAATATCTACAGAGAGAAAACTCCACCCATGTGCAAAGTTAGACTGCACTTTACGCTTGGTTTTAACTGATTACGTGTTTTGCAGGGGTTCTTCTCACAAATGTGGGGAAATATATATGTATCCATCCATTGATTGTCTGAAACACTTATCCTCACTGGGGTATGTATTTAAAAAAATAATACTAATAGAGCCCTCAGGTGCATCTGCGACAGAGGCCATCCCTGCATTATGCTGTTATCATTCATAATTAAAGCTAGGGCTATAAGAAAGAGTTTTGATATTAACAGTTTCAGCTTCAATTAACTTCTTTTTATACTTGACAGTTGGGAACGTTGAAAAACAGTCAGAGGTTGCCCAAAGTTCCGCCTCAGAGGTTCTGCTGCACCCTACTGTGCTATCCAACATGTGTTGCCACATAAGCAAAGACCAGACAGTCGGTGAATATTGACTAAGTATGAGCAAGTAGTGTCCTTCTGTGAGTTCAGCATGAATAACTCCAAGATGAAAGGTGTGTATTCTATGGAATCATCAGTCCAACTCATAGTATGTCTCACTGGCCCTTTCAAGATAAGGAGTGGTGCTCAGTGAGTCACTGGGCATATACTGCTGGTTGTCATGACTGCACAAATGCATTCCACAAAACATCCATCCATCCATCCATTTTCTGAACCGCTTAGTCCCCACGGGGGTCACGGGCGTGCTGGAGCCTATCCCAGCCGTCATCGGGCAGTAGGCGGGGGACACCCTGAACCGGTTGCCAGCCAATCGCAGGGCACACAGAGACAAACAACCATTCGCACTCGCACTCACACCTAGGGACATTTTGGAGTGATCAATCGGCCTACCAAGCATGTTTTTAGGATGTGGGAGGAAACCGGAGTGCCCGGAGAAAACCCACGCGGGCTCGGGGAGAACATGCAAACTCCGCACAGGGAGGGCCGGAGGTGGAATCGAACCCGCACCCTCCTAACTGTGAGGCGGACGTGCTACCCTTCCACAAAACATTTACTTGGAAATTTAAAAAGTATGTCTCCACCTCATCTTTTAAAAAGAACATTCTTAGATTTTGTGAGGATACCTATAAACAGCTCAAACCTCACTTTTTAATCCTAGGAAATTGTAACAAGTTGCTTTTAAAAGTTAACATTTATAATAATCAAACAGTGATTGTTTTGTTTTTCTTACGATCTTTACAGATCAATCTAAGTGCTCAACACAAAAGGTATATCTGTACTCAAAATGATCGTTATGTAATACCTCCTGTAGTCTCTGTGTTCATTTATAAATCTTAAAGTTGCCTTACCTTATTTTTCTCTTGTGATGATCTTAGAACAGGAAATGTGCAAAGCTGATATATCCAGGTCTTTTTTACTTGGACTCTATATGTACTTTATGCTTTCATTGTAAAATGCCAACCCTTTTCCCAGTGAACCTATCATCCACTCTAGATTACCAACCCCTGCAGCTATAAAGTTATGATGTCATGTTAGGGGTGTAGATGTCTACACTTGCTTACATGACACCAGTGGAGTACACAGTAGTTTAAAATGGGAGAGTTACTACTACTTTACTGCCTTGCTTGAAATTTTAGTTAACATGTTTGTTTTTCATTTAGAGCACAGGTGTCAAACTCAAGGCCCGGGGGTCAGATACGGCCCGCCACATCATTTTATGTGGCCCGCAAAGACAAATTGTGCATCAAATTCGTGTGTCATTACTAGAATTGCAAATTGTCTTCACTTTTAATAATATATTTTTTTAAATATTTGACCAGTTTTTACTCGTATGATTTGAAAACGAGTTATTTGTCCGTTTGTTTTGTAGCTTTTACTGGATATAATATGAGGTATAATGGCCCTCCGAAAGAAGCTATGACGACAATGCGGCCCGCGAAAAAAATGAGTTTGACACCCCTGAATTAGAGTATTTATTATTTATATTATTATTTATGAACAATGACAAATTAAAGTTCAGAACCTCGATTGCAGGCGATGGCGACTCTCACACTCTGTCCCGGGTCGGAATTGAGCAGGGTGACCAAATGCAGCTCGGACCAGGGTTTATTGAGGGAAAAGGGAGTTGGAAGGGAAGATGAGGGGGAACAGACAACGGACAAACTGACAAAACAACCTAAGAAAACAACAACGTGACTGACCGACAGACTGCCTAACAGAAACAGAACTGACAAAGATGTGAAACAGGAGACAAGAAACAAGAACGATCCGACAGGGGAGTGAGGGGCAGACAGGACTGAAATACAAGACAGGTAACGAGAGGCAAGTGAGGGTGATCACACTGCTCATGGGCAGGCACAGGAGGGGAGGGGAGAGTATACAGAGACACTAACAGAAACCATGACAACATACACATAATAAAATTACCGGGGACGAGTCGTGACCGCTTGTCCCCACGGGTGCTGGAGCCTATCCCGGCAGTCATCGGGCAGTAGGAGGGGGACACCCTGAACAGGTCGCCAGCCAATCGCAGGGTACACAGACACAAACACTTGGCACAGCTTATAGAATAGATTGTTTGTCATGGAACGCTTTCAAAAATGGATTTGCTCAGGCGATACAATTTTTCAAAATAAAGTATGCAGGTTTTATTCCAGTTCTTTGAAATCACACCAAACTCGCCTTGAGAAAGATAGTGAATGCCCCAGTCAAGACTAATTTTATGTCATTAGTGTGTAAATAAGTTGTTACCGTTTATTGCTGTTGTGTTCCTGTATTGGACCATTCGTTTACTTTTGTGTCTTGTGTTTTTCCAGTCTCCATGGTGTTCAGTGGTAGGCGGTGTCTCCAACGCCTCACCTAGGGGGTATACTACTAAGGAAGCTCAAAATAGCCAGGCTTTTTTTTGCATGACATAGCCTGAAAACACGATCAGAGTTAAGTGGTACTGTGATGCTGGTAAGCAACTGGCTTTTTTAACCCAGGTGCTCATCCGTCATTACACGTACCATTCAGTAGAATACGGTGCAAAACCAAAGTTTAACATTTATTTTCAAAAGCATTTTAATCATTATTTCAACATCATTTCAATTATCTGATATTGTTTAGACACAATTAGATTCCACACCTCATTCCTATTCATTCTTCACACAGATGCTGGAAACAGAAATGTAATTTATTCCAATTGCAGGCGAGCGACAGATCAGGATTTTACAGCACTGTGCGTTGGCATGCATGGGCAAATGTGTCCGACTTCAGGCAGACGTTGACATTGACACAAGAAAGTCCAAATCAAAAACAGATCAAAGTCCACATCAAAAACTAAATCAAAGGCCATGACGCTCCCTCTCCAAGAACATAAATCAAAACAAAAAAGACAAGATCCACTGTAATGTCCAAAAATCGGAACGCCATTTCACTCGAGATTAAGAGGACAGCTCTTTTACAGCCGATTTAATCTAAATATGAGAACACAACCTGCAAGTGACCAGTTTAGCACAAGTTACCATGGTGAACTAGCCTGGTGAGAAGAGAGCCCACCTTCGTAACACTTTAAATGCTGGCTTTTGTCATGCGGTCGCGTTTATTTTTCCGGTTTTCTGTCTCGTCGGTGTCGTAACTTTACTTCCTGTTTTATTTTGTCATCCCTTCCGTTTCAGTTCGTGTTTCCTTCCTCGGTGTTTGGTTGTCTTGTCTTCCCCGATCCCGATTGTGGCACCGGCGTGATTGGCGCTAATTGTCAGCACCTGCCTCCCAGCCCTTTTGTGTGTATTTAGTCCGCGTCTTCCCCTTGTCTTGTGCCAGTGTGTCTTGCCTCGTCCCGACCACCAGCGATTCTTTGACGTCCGAGCTCTCAGTAAGATTCCTCCTTTTTGTCTCGCCACAGAGCGACGCTTTTTGTTAGTGCCTTGATCCCCATAGCCTTTTTGTCTCGCCCCAGTGCGACGCTTTTGTTTGAACTTTTTGCCACGTGTTTCCCTCGCAAGAGGCGTTTTGAGTTGTACTTTTGATCAGTGTGTGTGCTGGAATAAATCAGAGAAAGAAACGACTCTGCATCCGAGTCCTCCGCCTTGTTCCCTGCCTGACAGTACACACTGGCCAGACATGGACTCGGCAGAGTCGGAGCACCTGTGCGCCGCAGTGCGCTCCCACGCCTCACAGCTCGCCCAGCACCAGAGGGAAGTGGGCAATTTGGGCGAGGAAATCCGAGGGCTCGCTAAGAGTCAAGAAGATTTCAGAGGGGCGGTCGCCACCCAAGTAGCAAAGCTGGGTCAACAAATGCAGGACGTGCTCTCGCTCTTAAACACGGGACCAGCAGCGACCTCCAGTACACCCACTGCTTCCCCAGTGACTTCCCTTGCCGTA
The DNA here is from genome assembly GCF_024217435.2 of Syngnathus scovelli. Taxonomy (NCBI): domain Eukaryota; kingdom Metazoa; phylum Chordata; class Actinopteri; order Syngnathiformes; family Syngnathidae; genus Syngnathus; species Syngnathus scovelli. The sequence goes on along the minus strand of NC_090851.1, from coordinate 13,352,126 downwards.
GCTCCCATGACCGGCGGTGCCAGACTGGCTCCTCCAGAACGCTACTCCGGCGAACCCGGCCTTAGCCGGGCCTTTATTACTGAGTGCGAGATGCATTTTGAGAGGTCCCCAGCCGATTTCCCCACCGAGCGCTCCAAGGTGGCCTACATGGTATCGTACCTGACGGGAAGGGTCCGCACGTGGGCCACCGCGGAATGGGCCAGGGATTCCATCTCCTGTCACTCTCTCCCCGCTTTTATCGGGGCTCTGCGAACGGTGTTCGACCCAATCTCCGCTGACCGAGAGAAGGCTCGCCAACTCTGTCAGATAGCCCAGGGACAAGAGACCGTCGGAGATTACGCCATCCGTTTCCGCACGCTGGCCGCGGAGTGCGGCTGGAACGCGACGGCGCTGTATGACATCTTCCTCCGAGGCCTTTCTGGATCCATACAGGATCAGCTAATTCCCCTAGATCTTCCCACCGATCTTGACGCCCTCATCGCTCTGGCTATCCGCACCGACAACCGGCTGCAAGAGTGGAGGAAGCACCGAAGCAGGAACGCCCCCGCCTTCGTGCCAGTAGCCGTTCCTTCCGTCCTAGACGCGAACCACCCCAGGCCGGACGGAGATCGGCAGCACCAGGAGCCAGAACCGATGCAGTTGGGCAGAGCAAAGTTGACAGAGGAGGAGAAGTTACGACGACGCCGGGAAGGAAGATGCTACTACTGTGGTGAGCTCGGACACCTCCTCCTCTCTTGCCCGGTGAGGAGGACCCTGAAGGTAAGCGCCTTCTCTGCGGCTCGGTCCCCGGGGCGAGTGCTCCCCAAGGGCAGGATTACACAGCTGGGAAAAGAAATAGAACTTGAAGTGCTAATAGACTCAGGAGCGGATGAAAGCTTGATAGACTGGGCATTTGCTCGCCGATGGGGGGTAAAGACTGACCTGCTGAACACTCCTGTGAACGCCAAGGCACTCAATGGACAGGCACTTTTTGAGGTAACCCACATAACAGAACCTGTCTCGCTGTCTATTGGGCCCCACCATGAGAATATACGACTACATGTCGTGACCTCCCCAATGAACCCCCTCATTCTCGGGTATCCATGGCTTCAACGCCACAACCCCGCTATAGACTGGGGATCAGGGGAAATAACGGGATGGGGGCCCAACTGTCATGATTCCTGTATCAAGTCTAACCCGAGCGCTGTGCCTCCTGCTCTAGATGCGCAAACTCCAGACTTAACCGGGGTTCCTGCGTGTTACCACCAATGGGCCGAGGTATTCAGCAAAGCCAAGGCTACCTCCCTACCCCCCCACCGTCCGTATGATTGCGCCATTGAACTCCTGCCGGGTTCAACCATACCCAAGGGGAGGCTTTATTCTCTTTCGGGACCTGAAAAGCAGGCCTTGAACGATTATATAGACTCCTCCCTGCAAGCAGGATTGATTCGACCATCATCGTCGCCTGCGGGTGCGGGGTTCTTTTTCGTGGGCAAAAAGGACGGCACCTTACGTCCCTGTATTGACTATAGCCCCCTCAATCAGATCACAATCAAAAACCGGTATCCGCTCCCACTGATGTCGACCGTGTTCGACCAATTACAGCAAGCCCGGGTGTTCACAAAGTTAGATCTGCGCAACGCATACCATCTAGTGCGCATCCGGGAAGGGGACGAATGGAAGACGGGGTTCAACACACATCGAGGACACTTTGAATACTTAGTAATGCCATTTGGCCTCACCAATGCTCCCGCGGTGTTTCAGGCCATGATAAATGATGTTCTGAGAGACTGTTTGGACCGATTTGTGTATGTATATTTGGATGATATTTTGATTTATTCCCCGGATCTGAAGACCCATAGGTTTCACGTCGAGACGGTGCTGCGACGACTCCTTGCACACCAACTGTACGTTAAGGCCGAGAAAAGTGAATTCCACACGAACACCGTATCTTTTCTCGGTTTCATCGTAGCCCCGGGCAAAGTAGAGATGGACCGGGCGAAAGTTAGCGCGGTAACGGAATGGCCTACCCCTGACTCCCGCAGAAAGGTGCAGCAATTCCTGGGCTTTGCCAATTTTTATAGGCGGTTCATCAAGGGCTTCAGTGCCACGGCGGCTCCCTTGCATGCGCTAACGTCCCCTAAGGTTCCCTTCCGCTGGTTGGCGGAGGCGGCCTTCCAGGAGCTGAAGAACCGCTTCAGCACCGCTCCCATCCTCACGCTTCCCGACCCGTCACGACAGTTTGTGGTGGAGGTGGACGCCTCCAATCGAGGAGTAGGGGCCATTCTATCACAGAGAGCCAAGAGCGACAACAAGCTCCATCCGTGCGCGTTCCTGTCTCGACGGCTGACGCCAGCCGAACAGAATTACGACGTGGGAGATCGCGAACTGTTGGCAGTGAAACTGGCATTGGAAGAATGGAGACATTGGTTGGAGGGAGCACAGCAGCCCTTTTTGGTCTGGACAGACCATAAGAATTTAGAATACATTAAGTCAGCTAAGAGATTGAATTCTCGCCAAGCCCGCTGGTCACTTTTTTCATCCATCCATCCATCCATCCATCCATCCATCCATCCATCCATCCATCCATCCATCCATCCATCCATCCATCCATCCATCCATCCATCCATCTTCTTCCGCTTATCCGGGGTCGGGTCGCGGGGGCAGCAGCTTTAGGAGGGACTCCCAGACTTCCCTCTCCCCAGCCACTTCATCCAGCTCATCCCGGGGGATCCCAAGGCGTTCCCAGGCCAGCTGAGAGACATAGTCTCTCCAGCGCGTCCTGGGTCGTCCCCGGGGTCTCCTACCGGTGGGACATGCCCGGAACACCTCCCCAGGGAGGCGTCCAGGAGGCATCCTGATAAGATGCCCGAGCCACCTCATCTGGCTCCTCTCAACGTGGAGGAGTAGCGACTCTACTCCGAGTCTCTCCCGGATGACCGAGCTTCTCACCCTATCTCTAAGGGAGAGCCCGGACATCCTGCGGAGAAAACTCATTTCGGCCGCTTGTATCCGAGATCTCGTTCTTTCGGTCACGACCCATAGCTCGTGACCATAGGTGAGGGTAGGAGCGTAAATCGACCGGTAAATTGAGAGCTTTGCCTTTTGGCTCAGCTCTCTCTTCACCACAACGGACCGGTACAGGGTCCGCATTACTGCCGACGCTGCACCGATCCGCCTGTCGATCTCACGCTCCATCCTCCCCTCACTCGTGAACAAGACTCCAAGATACTTGAACTCCTCCACTTGGGGCAGGATCTCATCCCCGATCCGGAGACTGCATTCCACCCTTTTCCGATCGAGGACCATGGACTCGGATTTGGAGGTGCTGACCCTCATCCCGACCGCTTCACACTCGGCTGCGAACCGTTCCAGCGAGAGCTGGAGATCACGGCCTGAAGAAGCCAACAGCACCACGTCATCTGCAAAAAGCAGAGACGCGATGCTGAGGTCCCCAAACCGGACCCCCTCAATGCCTCGGCTGCGCCTAGAAATTCTGTCCATAAAAATTATGAACAGAATCGGTGACAAAGGGCAGCCTTGGCGGAGTCCAACCCTCACTGGGAACGAATCCGACTTACTGCCGGAAATGCGGACCAGACTCTGGCATCGGTGATACAGGGACCGGACCGCCCTTATCAGTTGGCTCGGCACCCCGTACTCCCGAAGCACCCTCCACAGAACCTCCCGAGGGACATGGTCGAACGCCTTCTCCAAGTCCACAAAACACATGTGGACTGGTTGGGCGAACTCCCATGCACCCTCGAGGATCCTGCCGAGGGTGTAGAGCTGGTCCACTGTTCCACGGCCAGGACGAAAGCCACACTGCTCCTCCTGAATCCGAGGTTCGACCTCCCGACGGACCCTCCTCTCCAGCACCCCTGAATAGACCTTACCAGGGAGGCTGAGGAGTGTGATTCCCCTGTAATTGGAACACACCCTCCGGTCCCCCTTCTTAAAGAGGGGAACCACCACCCCAGTCTGCCAATCCAGAGGCACTGTCCCCGATGTCCACGCAACGTTGTAGAGGCGTGTCAGCCATGACAGCCCCACAACATCCAGAGCCTTTAAGAACTCTGGGCGGATCTCATCCACCCCCGGGGCCTTGCCACCGAGGAGTTTTTTAACTACCTCAGTGACTTCGACCCCAGAGATTGGAGAATCCGCCTCAGAGTCTCCAGGCCCTGCTTCCTCAATGGAAGGCGTGTAGGTGGAATTGAGGAGGTCTTCGAAGTATTCTCCCCACCGACTCACGACGTCCCGAGTCGAGGTCAGCAGCACGCCATCCCCACTGTAAACAGTGTTGACGTTGCACTGCTTCCCCCTCCTGAGACGCCGGATGGTGGACCAGTATTTCCTCGAAGCCGTCCGAAAGTCATTCTCCATGGCCTCACCGAACTCCTCCCACGCCCGGGTTTTTGCCTCAGCAACCGCCGAAGCCGCGTTCCGCTTGGCCATCCGGTACCTGTCAGCTGCCTCCGGAGTCCCGCAGGCCAAAACGGCCCGATAGGACTCCTTCTTCAGCTTGACGCCATCCCTTACCGCCGGTGTCCACCAGCGGGTTCGGGGGTTGCCGCCACGACAGGCACCAACGACCTTACGGCCACAGCTCCGGTCGGCCGCCTCAACAATGGAGGCACGGAACATGGTCCACTCAGACTCAATGTCCCCCGCCTCCCCCGGGACGTGGGAAAAGCTCTGCCGGAGGTGGGAGTTGAAGCTCTTCCTGACAGGAGATTCTGCCAGACGTTCCCAGCAGACCCTCACAGAGCGTTTGGGTCTGCCAGGTCGGACCGGCATCTTCCCCCACCATCGGAGCCAACCCACCACCAGGTGGTGATCAGTTGACAGCTCCGCCCCTCTCTTCACCCGAGTGTCCAAAACATGCGGCCGCAAATCCGATGACACGACTGCAAAGTCGATCATCGAACTGCGGCCTAGGGTGTCCTGGTGCCAAGTGCACACATGGACACCCTTATGTTTGAACATGGTGTTCATTATTGAAAATCCGTGTCGAGCACAGAAGTCCAACAATAGAACACCGCTCGGGTTCAGATCAGGGGGGCCGTTCCTCCCAATCACGCCCTTCCAGGTCTCACTGTCATTGCCCACGTGAGCATTGAAGTCACCCAGTAGAACGATAGAGTCCCCAGAAGGAGCGCTCTCCAGCACTTCCTCCAGGGACCCCAAGAAGGGTGGGTACTCTGAGCTGCTGTTTGGTGCATAGACACAAACAACAGTCAGGACCCGTCCCCCCACCCGAAGGCGGAGGGAGGCTACCCTCTCGTTCACCGGGGTGAACCCCAATGTACAGGCGCCCAGCCGGGGGGCAATAAGTATACCCACACCTGCTCGACGCCTCTCACCGTGGGCAACTCCAGAGTGGAAGAGAGTCCAGCCCCTCTCGAGAGGGCTTGTACCGGAACCCAAACTGTGTGTGGAGGCTAGTCCGACTATATCTAGTCGGAATCTTTCTGCCTCGCACACCAGCTCGGGCTCCTTTCCAGCCAGAGAGGTGACATTCCATGTCCCAAGAGCCAGCTTCTGCAGCCGGGGATCAGACCGCCAAGGTCCCCGCCTTTGGCTGCCGCCCAGCTCACATTGCACCCGACCCCTTCGGCCCCTCCCACAGGTGGTGAGCCCATGGGAAGGGGGACCCACGTTTCCATTTCGGGCTATGCCCGGCCGGGCCCCATGGGCGAAGGCCCGGCCACCAGACGCTCGCCTTCGAGCCCCGCCTCCAGGCCTGGCTCCAGAGGGAGGCCCCGGTGACCCGCGTCCGGGCGAGGGAAAACTAAGTCCATTTATATCACTCATCATAAGGGGCTTGGGTGAGCCGTGCTTTGTCTGACCCCTCACCTAGGACCCGTTTGCCATGGGTGACCCTACCAGGGGCATGAAGCCCCCGACAACATGGCTCCTAGGATCATAGGGGCACGCAAACCCCTCCACCACGATAAGGTGACGACTCGCGGAGGGGTCACTTTTTTTCAATCGATTTAACTTTACTCTGTCTTACAGACCGGGAACCAAAAACACCAAGCCTGACGCCCTCTCCCGTGTCTACAACCCAGATCCAGAAGTTAAGAAGCCTGAATCCATTCTGCCTCCTCATTGCCTGGTAAGAGCAGTGACCTGGCCTATCGAAGGCCTGGTACAGCGGGCCAATGGTAACGAGCCACCCCCTAGTGGTTGACCTGAGAACAGACTATTTGTCCCCGATCAATTACAATCCCAAGTCGTCCATTGGGCTCACACCTCCAGACTCTCCTGTCATCCGGGCATGTGCAGAACCCTGTTTGTCGTCCAGCAGCGATTCTGGTGGCCCTCCATGAGGGCAGACGTCAGAGAATACGTCGCAGCCTGTCCCGTCTGCGCCCGGAATAAGAACTCCCACGGCGCCCGTATGGGGTTGCTGCATCCCCTACCCATTCCTTCGCGTCCGTGGGCAGAGATATCCATGGACTTCGTCACCGGGCTTCCGGCCTCAAATGGGCGAACAACCATACTCACGGTGGTCGACAGATTCTCAAAGATGGTTCACTTTATCGCCTTGTCCAAGCTCCCGTCCGCTAAACGAACGGCTACAGTGATGATGGACCACATATTCCGGATTCATGGGTTCCCAAAGGACATTGTTTCTGATAGGGGGCCCCAATTCATATCCAGGTTTTGGAGGGAGTTTTGCAGGCTCATAGGGGCAACCGTGAGTCTCGCGTCGGGCTATCATCCGGAGGCAAACGGGCAGACGGAACGCATCAACCAGCAGTTGGAGACAGGTCTCCGCTGCCTGGTCTCCCAGAACCCCTCCTCGTGGAGCAAGAACCTCACCTGGGTGGAGTATGCCCACAACTCCCTGCCCACCACGGCTACAGGTATGTCCCCATTCAAGTGCATGTATGGCTACCAGCCCCCAGTCTTCCCTGACAGTGAGCCGGAGGTGACGGTGACCTCGGCCCACGCCTTGGTGCGCCGCTGTCGTCGCGTCTGGTCGGCGGCGCAGGCCACGCTGGTCCACCAGGGGGACCGGGTCAAGCGGATGGCTGACCGGAGGAGACGTCCGGTGCCCGTGTACCAGCGGGGTCAACGTGTTTGGCTGTCCGCCAAGGATCTCCCCCACCGGGGGGACTCCAGGAAACTAGCGCCTCGCTTCGTGGGTCCGTTCCCCATCGCCAAGGTCGTGCACCCAGCCGCGGTGCGTCTCCGCTTGCCCAGGTCCCTTGCAGTCCACCCCACCTTTCACGTCGGGAAGGTCAAGCCAGTTGTGGACAGTCCGTTGGTGCCAGATCCTGCGCCGCCCCCGCCTCCGCGGACTGTGGGAGGTAGGACGGCCTACACGGTCAAAGAACTGTTGGACGTGCGCAGAAGGGGCCGGGGCTGGCAGTACCTGGTGGACTGGGAGGGTTATGGGCCGGAGGAGCGGCAATGGGTGCTGCCTAGTTATATCTTGGACCCGGGACTGTTTGAGGACTTTTATGCGGCTCACCCTGAGGCTCCTGGGCCGTCTGGGATCCGGCCCTAGGGGGGGGGGGGGGTTATGTCATGCGGTCGCGTTTATTTTTCCGGTTTTCTGTCTCGTCGGTGTCGTAACTTTACTTCCTGTTTTATTTTGTCATCCCTTCCGTTTCAGTTCGTGTTTCCTTCCTCGGTGTTTGGTTGTCTTGTCTTCCCCGATCCCGATTGTGGCACCGGCGTGATTGGCGCTAATTGTCAGCACCTGCCTCCCAGCCCTTTTGTGTGTATTTAGTCCGCGTCTTCCCCTTGTCTTGTGCCAGTGTGTCTTGCCTCGTCCCGACCACCAGCGATTCTTTGACGTCCGAGCTCTCAGTAAGATTCCTCCTTTTTGTCTCGCCACAGAGCGACGCTTTTTGTTAGTGCCTTGATCCCCATAGCCTTTTTGTCTCGCCCCAGTGCGACGCTTTTGTTTGAACTTTTTGCCACGTGTTTCCCTCGCAAGAGGCGTTTTGAGTTGTACTTTTGATCAGTGTGTGTGCTGGAATAAATCAGAGAAAGAAACGACTCTGCATCCGAGTCCTCCGCCTTGTTCCCTGCCTGACAGCTTTAGACTCAACACAGCTCGCTATGTCTTTAATCTCACTTTGTAGTGTGTATTAAGGTCAGCTGGCGTAGCAGGAAGTTGTCAGATATATTTCTCTTATTTTGCTCATCATCACACTTTCTCAGGAATTTCTCAGTTCTGGTTGGTAGTATATCTACCTCCAGTACCTCCAATGTGCGTCCTACTATTTTCTTTGTTAAGTACACATCTATCCATATCTGTCAGATTTAGTTTACTTTTAATTTTGTTTGTTGGCTAGTCTTGTAAGATTTGCCGCCCCTTTTTGTTAGCAGTATTTGTGTGTTGTCTTTGCCGCAGAAACCTTTTCTCACAGTTGTGGTTGTTTTTGTTTATCAGATCGTGTTGTTTTCATGCTTTTTTGTACTCCCTTGGCACAATAAAGTTTTGTTTGGTTGTCATGTCTGGCTCAGGGCCTCTTTTCAGCACATCGTGCCAATCCTAACAATTGACTTACACAACAAACACAAAGTTCATTCATTGTGGTATTGAGAAAAGCATATAATATTTAACTTAGTCATGGAACTATTTGTCCAGTTTAATGGATTGGCTGGCGTTCCTGAGAAATTACAGCAAATAGAGCACATTTGAAGCACATTTTGTCAGCTATATAGTAAAAGGCTACAATGTCAGTCAATGCACACATTTTAGGTTAGAAAAAAAACATCAAAGACCAAAAATACCATGCAACAAAATTTTAGCATAGAAGTCAGTGAAATTCAGTCAGGAATAAAAGTTACATACAGTCACTTACTACGTACAACTAGACAGGGTCATCAGGTTACAACCGGCATAAAACATTTCAACAATATTCAGTTATGCGAAGTAAATTTAAGTTGCTGTTGCTGTTGAAGATTTTATATTTCTTGCATTAGAAGGGTGTTTCATAACAATACAAATATTGACTGTAATTTGGATTTAACAGCATGTTGAGACTAATGCACAAATTCAATTTACATCAACACATTGTAAACATCTGTAAAGATTTTGGCGGACTTAAATCTTCAGAGGTGTGTGGGAGGAAATTGTAGCTGCGCTGTCTTAGGGTGAGAATGTGGTGGTGGTGTCGGTGTCTAAGGCTGCAGAGCTTGTCCTCTTCCTATGGGTATACTTGAAGAGCATCTCCTGGCTTATGCAACCCAATTTCTTGAGTACCCTCAGAAGGTCATGGCGAAACTTCACACCGATAAAGGCATACACAAAGGGGTTGAGGCAGCACCTGAGAAAGGCTACGCACTGAGTGACGTCAATGGCGTACAGGAGGTTGTTCTCATACGTGCATTGTGTAGTGCCTCCGTTGGCAATGACAAGTGTGTACCAAAACAAGACCACGTTGTAGGGAAGCTGACAGACCACAAAGACAACAACCACAACGAGAATCACCTTTATAGCCTTATTCCGTTCAAAGTTTTGAGTCTTACAAAGGGTCTGGATGATTTTACTGTAACAACAGCTCATGACCAAGAGGGGGAGGGAAAATGCGACAACAATCTGGCTTGTCTGGATGCTTATTCGAAGGGGGTCAGAAGTACTGGAGAAAGGTGTACAGGTATCATTGATGACTGTGGTGTATTTCATGTCTGGTATGGAGACAATCAGAGCTAGAACCCAGACAATAACAGACGACACTTTGCTGAAAAACACCGCTTGGGAGCGAAGGCGGTGAGCAGAAACAGCTTTGGCTATGGCAAAGTACCTGTCCACACTGATTAAACAGAGGAGGAACATGCTGCTATAAGAAGTCACCTTGTAAACAACATGCATGATCTTGCATATTGCTACGCCCAGCACCCAATTTGCCATGGAATTGGCTGCCCAAAAAGGAAGTGAAAATGCAAAGAAGAAATCAGCAAATGACAAGTTGAGCAGGTACACGTCTGTCATAGTCTTCAGGCGGTTAAAGTAGATGAACGTAAGGATGACCAAGAGGTTCCCTGCCAGTCCTGTGAAGCTGATGATGGAGTAGAAGGTTGGCATGAACCACTGGCGGAACTGACGGTTAGACACTTTTTCACAGAGCACAGGAATGCCACTATAATCGAAGTTATCGAAGATGAAATTCATGTCGTCAGTCACATTCTCTTCTTGTTGACATAAACAAGGCTGCAATCAAAACATATTACATGGTTAAAATAAAGTTATATAATGTTATTGAACACACATTTTCGTAATAGGGGGAATTACTGTTGTTAGTTAGCGACTAACAGTTCAGGAATGATTAATTCTTCAGCAGTGATCCCCAAAGTGTGGTGCGCGGACTACAACTGGTACGCGGGCCCTCTCTAGTGGTACCCATCTTAGCAATGAACACATGAAATCATTGGATCTCGATGACCATCATGACGTTACGTGCGCCTCAAACAAAATTGTAGTGTGAAATGATTGGTGTTATTTTTTTGTTTTGTTTGGCATGTGTCTTACCTTAAAAATAATCGACCATATGAGGAAAAGGGGAAGAAACATCTGAACGCCTGAAAACATAAAGTGTACATTTTTACCATCAATTTCATGAATGATCAACAGGGATTCTATCATGCAACTTTCCCTACTCTGCTCAATTTACTGAAAAGATTAGAACACGATTTAAATTTCATTTATTTTATGAGAAGATTCACTTGCTATAATATGTTATTTAATTCAATCTGCCTTTCCTGTAGTGTAGTCACGTTTATTGGTGAGCATACTATGTTGTTCACCTCATTAAAGCTACTAACCTGTTATAATTTTTTTCAGAGCCTGCAACTTTCGGCAGGTATTTGTGCATTGTCCATTTATTATAATAATCTGAGTAACGTAATCCAAATAAAGCCCATTCTTGGTATAAATGTGACATTGAAGACACTTTAAATTAGTCAGAAATAAGTTGCATTGTCATTTAGAAAAGCTTTTGAAATAATTTTTACCTACCCTTTTAAACTGGGATTTTTGTCAATAGACAGATGCTTGTAGTACCGTTTAAAATTAAATGAAACATGATTTACCTTTTGATAACTAGTTTTAGATAAATGGATTTTGGTTTTCCATATCACAATATTCTCAGATAGTAAATAAATAAAACATTTGAAGAAAAAAAACTTTGTCAACCTTTGGAAATCTGACATTATTGTCTAGAAATAAATACTATATATAAGATCAACAACATTTTCTTAACATCCTATATATTCTTAACTTCACTATATGATGGAAGTTCACAAAAATAACATGTACCATATAACATAGTAATATAGAATCATAAAGAATTGAGTTACTCACAGCATGACATGATGATAGAAAGCAGTCGGTAAAGACACTAAAGAACCGCTTTTTATACATGACGTGGTTTCCGTTGGCAAAAAAAAAAAAAAAACTGAACTGAAATTTAAATCACTGAAACCTTGTTTGCACCACATGTATCGTGGCATGCACATGTATCGTGGCATGCAAAAAATATAAACCACAGCCCTTTACTAAATAGGTATTATCTACATTTTATGTTAAACTGATCAATAACAGCAACATAGAGTGAGAAGAACTGCCATCTTTTTGGGTAAAGTTATAATGAGTACAGGAACTATTAATAGGGAACCAAACAAACATGGAGCACAGGTTAAATATTGTTTTAAGTAAGTTCAAGTATGATGCAAATTAGTCACGTGTTACTGACATTGTGCATCTTAACGCAGTGGTTTATATTAAAATAAAAACTGTCTTTCTGCACAGAAAGGAAGGCAAATCTAATCTGCAAATCTACCCAATGACCTACTATCACCTGTAACTGTGGTTGTTGTTTTTTTCTTACACGTCTTCCTACACTTTACGCCGTGCTAACCACAAGCTACAAAACACAAATGGTGCAATACACTTTGACATTAATCCAAATCAAAAGTCTACCGCTTCACAATAAGTAGTCGAGTAAAGATCATCTGATCTCACCTTTTTAAACAAGTACGCATAATATGTAGTTAGTACAGAGTCAATTGCAGAGTTGTAGATCAGTTTTGTATTGGTTGCTTAAGGTTTTACATAATTGAATTATTTAATGCATTAGGCACCAAAGTTGCAAAATTGCACCGAGCAAAATTTACAGTTTACCCGGCTGACATTATTGGCTTGAGCTCACTGCTACCTTCAACAGGATATACACAGACTACAATATGGGTTGATAGATTCTAACATGTATCAGATCCAGACGTAGGCTGCAAAATTGCAAATGACAAACTTGTCTCTTGTGTTTCGATGTGAACTCCTTATGTTTTTAGTCTACAACAATAATTTGGCTCACTGCTCCAGCGAGTGTGGCAAGTGTATGCTTATGCACATTACACTCCACTGGTGATCCACACACAGGAACTCAGAACAAGCTGCTTTTATCTTTACCCACTTCCTCATGACAAAGTAAAGCAGGGAAAATAAAATATTGTTATTGTCTGCCCCACTAAGGATGAGCTGTTAGAGATTTGCTCACTCCAACTTATTTTGCAAGAACCAAACAGAAGACAAGCAAGTTCTTTTAGACACCTGCAGGTGGAGAGTCCATTCGTCGCTGTCTGAACAGCGATTATCGAATGAAGTCTGAACTCTCCTTCCTGCAAGGGCATATTTATTAGGAGGAACAGAGTGGGGGTGAGTAGACAAATGGCCGAAGCCCCTGGCTGATCAAAGCACAGCAGGGGGTCCTTCACGATGTTGTGTGAACTAAACAACTTTGATTGCTTCCCCTGCAGCTAGTCACTTTGTTCTACTACTTTTGTTAAGACAGGACAGGCGAGTTTAAGTATTACAGGTTACATTCCAACATAATCATAGGATCAAGATAACCTGGAAAACCCTAACATGAGCTGTACTAGTCAAAAAGAGGAGGAAGAAATTGGATTAAGAGAGGCTTTTTTTTCTTTTTCAGCTTCACAATAACACAACAAATTGGGGTTTTCTCTTGGAATCATTTTATCTTCTCATAGGGTGATAAACCATTTGAAGTGTAACTATGCCGCCATTATACAGTAAATTTTGGGACAAACAGCATAACCATGACACTCAAAATGTTAATTTAATGGCAATGACACGCTGCGTAAACCGTCACTTTGGCTACATTTTGTCAGGCTTGGAGTAGGGAGAGGACTCGAATGCAGAGTTCCAACCAAAGGTGTTTTATTTTCTTCAACGGAAGGCAGCACAAAAAACAAAAGGCGCCTCAAGACGAGGGACAAAAGGCAAAAAAACAAAGCACCTCAAAACGAGGTGAAAAAAAGGGCTGGTGACAGCAAACAAAAGGCGCCTCAAACAGAGGGAAAAATACTCTGGCAAAAAACCGTAACTAAACAAATCACAGAGCTGAGCAAAAGGTATCTTCTCTCTAGGATCTCGCGAGGAATTTCTGTGAGTTCGTGGTCGCTGGTGTTCATGACAAGGTCAAGACGCACTGGCACCAGACAAGGGGAAAGACGCAGGTTATATACACACAGAAGGAGGGGAACACAGGTGTAGACAATTGGGTCACGACACAGGTGCAGACACTTGGGATCAGGGAAGTCACGTGACCGGACGCACAGAGGAAGGACACATGAACTGGAACGAGAGGAGAGTTACAACAATAAAACAGGAAGTGACAAAAACAAAACAAGACAGCATGACACATTTTGTTTGGGCTAATGTATAATTATGCTTTCCACTTACTGGTTGTAAAACCTGGTTCCTCATTGAAGGACTCAAAAATGAATACTCTATTCTATTAGACATGAACACTATGTCAGTAAGAAGTGTTGCACTCCCACTGTTAGAGACTGCCCAAATGTTCATATTTAGGCTATATGGGAAAACACACATGTAAAGTGTGTTTGTGTGAGGTAATGTGATGATGACTCAAAGGGCCCACAATTGACAGAGGTTGTAGATTATTTTGCAAAAAAATGCAGTAATGATTTAAGAGTTGTCAGTGATTTCCCAAAGGTCCCCAAATCCTGGTACATCCCAGATGAGCATGCCAAAGTCTTGCTGAAGACCACTTGAATAAATGGCAGTAGTCTTGGGAAAATAAATGCCATAAAGAAATATGCTTCATGAACCAGTTAATTTTTTTTTAGCCCTCACTGCTGAGGCTTAAAACATGGCAAGTCCGTGTGCTTTCAGACTAAACAAGTTAAACAAAACAAAAATTAATGAAACAAATTTGAATCTCCATTAGCCCATCACTAAATGACAGCGCCTAACAAGTTTCGATGTTTAGCCAACTCGTCTTATGCCGGTGCTGTACAGTAGCTGGCTTTATCTACGTATAAATGTTCTGGTGATGAGTAATCCCACTTTTGACACCATTTTCGCAATTACTATACAAAAAAAAGATAAAAAAACATGTTTGTAGAATATAAAAGTTTATTGGCAGAAATGTGTACAAGAAAAAATATTTAAAATTGCATTTTCTGGACTGTTCATGCTGTTGTATGACAACATGGATGAGCTATTCTTATCCAAGCAAACTTCATATGCAGTATGGACAGTATCTTAGTAAGTTTAGATTTGACATGTTCTGCTCTCGACTTGACTGAGTAGTAGTAGCTGGCTTTATCTACGTATAAATGTTCTGGTGATGAGTAATCCCACTTTTGACACAATTTTCGCAATTACTATATATAAAAAAAAAAGATAAAAAAACATGTTTTTAGAATATAAAAGTTTATTGGCAGAAATGTGTACAAGAAAAAATATTTAAAATTGCATTTTCTGGACTGTTCATGCTGTTGTATGACAACATGGATGAGCTATTTTTATCCAAGCAAACTTCATATGCAGTATGGACAATATCTTAGTAAGTTTAGATTTGACATGTTCTGCTCTCGACTTGACTGACAGCTACCAAACTTGAGAATACTTGTGATCATCTGATCATTGTACAGCACAGATGACTGAGTGATATATCTAAAACCTTTAGATGGACTAGGATAACAAAAATGTAACAAATGAAGAACAAGCGCGATAGTTGGCATCACTATACCACTAGCAACCCCCCACACACATAAAAATACTCTCAGTCACCATAACACCAATACTGGTAGTGAACAGTGTCTACTGCTAAGATCACACGAGGCCTAAGGAAAAACTAAGAGTTATTCGGAATTGAAACATGCAAAATTACACTAACAAACATTGTTACATACATAACACTTGATTCACATGAGGTTGTTTAAAATGTTATAAGAGTTATGAAACTATATTTGCTTAAGTGGGCCTAGATCAGTTCTTTCTGTGGATTGGTTACTTTAGGCAGGCTCCTGTGGTACACTAATTTTCAAACAACAATGAATTTGCTGACTTCTGCTGCAAAGAGCATCTCTTATGCCTGCTTTTGGGGCGGGGAGGAGAAAATAGATGGTTAACTTCATGAGCGTCCATAAGAGGAAAAGGGCGGTTCGATAGTTCCGACACAGGGGTGTGACTCAGTGGGTTGATCTTGCCCTGCTGGAAGCCTCAGATGGCTCACTGGTCAAAGCATCTTCTGTCTGAGCAGAAGTGGTTTCAGAACCTGTGTTACTGTCACTGGTTCCCTCCTCCATGGCTCCTTCGAGGACACTTTCCTTGTCCTCTGAAGCCCCCTCTTCGCTGCCGGGTTGTTCCTGAAGTTCCTCTGCAGCCTTCGGCTTCCCTGCAAAAGTGAAAGAGTGGAAAAGAACATTAAATCAAAAACAGTGATAGAAAATAGGGCTTGTTCTGTGAGCCAGACATAATCACCTGACTGGTTACATGGCTCACCTGATGGATCTTTGGAGACGAAATCACTGTTCTCAGCTGCCTTATTGGCACTGTCACCGAGGGGATTTGGCTGTGATTTGCCATGTTTTTCTTCTTCTGTTGCTGCTGCTGGGCCACAAGTGGGAGCCTCTTTAGTTCCTCGGTCACCTGCATCTTTCTCCCGTTCGGCCATCCGTTTGCGGGCTGCCTCTTCTGCTGCAGAGATTTCTGCAGAAATTTTCTCCATATCCACTTCTACTTTCATACAGCAAAGCTGGAAGAAAAATAAGATATAGAATGAGTATCATTCAAAACATCTGGATTGTCAAAAACCTTTTACTCTTTGGAGGAGCCTCATGTTTTGATAATTCTAACGTTATCATGGATAGTGAACATAAAAGGAGGCAAATGGCACCACCTACTGTAAACTGTTGATAATGCACCCAATAATGCAGCAATTCATTTTGGAGTAAACAATGTTAGATTATAGCTGTGTGACTGCCACATATGGATAAAATTAACAGAAGTTTGTGGCTCGGGGCAGATGTAGCCTGGCACTTAACCAGAGCTGCTCACTGTACAGTTTATTAAACATGCAAAATGAGCTTGGCGTGGGAAAGTTTCACCACTGTTTGATGTAAAAAGAGGCCATACTCTTTTGAGCTCATTTGTGAATGAATCTGTGGCTTCGATGAATTTTCGTTTCTTATCCTGGTGGCGGTCCTCAATTTGAAGCAACTCTGCTTCCAGTTTTCTCTGTGGTAGGAGACAACCAGAGACAACCTTTACCAAATACTACCAACATTCTGGACCTACGTATAAAAGTCCATAACGTGATAATACCTGGTGAACCATCAAAGACTGGACCTGACGCTTAAGGACTTGCATACGGGCAGTTGTGACTACAGAGCGCACATCAGGCACTACGCTCTCACTGAGAATCTCACTGATCAGACGGTGATTGCGCTGGAAACGGGCTGCTGCAGAGTGCTTTATTGAAAATCCATCATCGTAATCTAGAAAAACATGAAAAAGCTGCATGTTAACTACAGCCTCAGAAGTGTATTCTCAAAGCTGTGCAAACATTTGACTTAGCAACATATTAATGCAAAACTGACCTTCTACAACACAGGCGTCAAACTCAAGGCCCATCATTTTATGTGGCCCTCGAAGACTAATTGTGCATGAAATTCGTGTGTCATTACTAGAATTGCAAATTGTCTTCACTTTTAATATCTTTTTTTTTTAAATATTTGACCAGTTTGATTTGAAAACGAGTTTGTTTTGCAGTAGCCTTTACTGTATATTATATGAGGTGCTCATACATTTATTTGGGTTGACAGTCATAATGGCCCTCCGAAAGAAGCTATGACTACAATGCGGCCCGCAACAAAAATGAATTTGACACACCTGTTCTACAGCTATCTGATATGACATGTTCAGTGTTTCTTGAAATATGGTATGAAATTTAGTTGCCATAAAGCGTGCCTTTTTGGCAACCCAGAGAAAGTATATGAAAGTTAGCCATACTAAGCAGTTAAAAAGTTGGGGGAGAAAAAAATCTATGACAAATGCAGGCTATTTCAACTGTACCTTATGACGGTTAAGAAAAAAAAAAGTGTACCAGACTAGCTAAAACAAGGGTATACAAACACTAACACGGAATAATACAGCACTTTCAATGAACAGGTTGTTTTTACCTTTCCATCAACATAGCCAAATTGTCCTACACAAATGATCAAGGTTGAGTGAAAACAACAGGACAGTTGTGCCATCTTACGATACAATACATAATACAATACAAACAAAGCGCTTTACAAGACATATAGAACAATAAAATAATCATAAAAACTACTATTCCTACATAAGCCTTGCTGGTTGAAGGAGTGATCAGACATCCTGATCAGTGTGCACGATGCAAGCTTGAAATTATTTTATTGGTAGACATCTTTGCTATTACTTTAGGTAAAAGTATCTCATAGCCATGGCTTGTTTTTAGTACAATAATGCACTTACACATAACCTTCTATGATTTTAAACACTGCACAAATATGAAACTCACTCATTTATATCAAAAACCGGTACTTGCGTTGAAATCTTTTCAGACATCAAGTAATGAAGCACAATCTGAATGATGAGAGCTAATTGTACGTGACCAACAATGTGGACATGAGATCTCCTCCGAACCCTGGGGATTTCATGGCCTGACTTGTTACTTTCCAAGTGCTGTTATCTGTAATTTTCTTCAATTTCGTTATCTTCCACTGTCAGCATCTACACTCAGTGCAAGCATCATTTCCTTCACATGGGTGTAGCTCATGTTAACATATTCTTCTGGTGTGCGTGCGTTTAAAAAAGGAACAAAAAGAAAGTGCATTTTGCAGAATATTGGCCACTCTGAAACCAATAATAAGCAAAATTAAATCACTAAATAAAAAAGGGAGTGGTGTCAGTGGAAAATACAAGAGAACAGTTTGTGTGGTCCCACTAAAGTAATTGCCGCACTGTGTTGTAATGTGTGGTGGATTTCAAAGGAAGCTGAGTGAGTGGCCTTACCATCTGGATCCTCAGCGGGCTGAATACTCATGTATGGCTCGCCCTTATCCAGTCGAGACTGCCGCTGACGGCTCTCTTCTTCGAGTGCTGCCTCAGCACGGCTTTTTGCATTGACGTAGGCCAGGTAAGCTGGCGAGTTGTGATAGGCCTTCATGCTTTCATTATATTCAATCTATGTTGGAGATGACAAGAATTACAAGGAGAAGGCAAGCAAGCACACACCAGCTAAAATCAAGATAAGAAAAGAGGTTATACGGGATTGTTATACAGGAACTAATGAGGACTAGAGGGACCCGCAACTTCCGGAGACACGTCATTCTACACAAGCCCGATCAAATACTTTTGTGATATAAAACTAGAGACCGAGACCATTTGCCCACTTATAACCTGCACAACACAACTGAAAGAAAAGCATTTCAGAAAGGGTAACAAGAAATAATGTGGTTGCAAATTGTGTACACCCTCTTATAACAGGTCGTGTTCAGAATTGACCAATCACATTCAAACTCATGTTAAATGGGAGCCGACATCTGCTGCAGTGCCACTCATTAACCCCAAAGGTTTACATGTTCAGGCTTTTCTTGACATTTAGGAGACACATCCTACAGAACAATACAACTTTTTTTACATAGTGCATTTTACAACAGCTGCAGCTGTAATAAAACACTTCACATATAACATTGGGACAACCACAAAGACCGAGAAAACACAAAATAATATATAGTACTTGTACAATAACGCGGTCAGTCGTGAGCCAAATAAAAATTATTCTTAAAAACAAAGGACTTGCCTCACATTTTAGGGGAGGTAATTCCAGAGTAAGTTTTAATCAATTTGGGGGTGGTGGGGGGCTAATATTGCATTGGCAACAGTTTTTGCTGCCATAATTGTAGTCCGGCTGAAATTTTTTAAATGGAATATGTAGGCCTTTGGCAAAATTGTTCATTGTTAGCTACAGCGAGATGTTCTTTCTACAGAACAATCACAGCAGCAGGTTAACTGAATATGAAAATATAGTCTACCACTTGTTTTCCGCTTATTCCTTCCCGCTACCTACACAAGTAGATTTGTATCGGCTGGCTTCAGCCTGTCGATCAACGCCAAACTTGAAAATAGTCATGTCGTTGGTGACGGAGCTTTATATGAAATCCAAGCCTGATAAGGTCATGTGACTAATATCATCCTAATTTCAATGTTAACATCTTGAATGTTCATGTCGATTTCAGTAAGATAACAATATATCATCCAGCCCTAAATTGCAAACACAACAAACCAAATGAACATGCCTGCACTGAAGCAAAGTAGTGGCAACATCATGCTTTTGAACTGGGGTATTAGTAAAGATGGAAGGAATTATAAAGTTTTAAATATCAGCCAGTGTTAACTACAGCTGTTAAGTGTTCAGGTTTCTGCTAGAAGGCAAAAAAGATGTCGGGAACAGATTACTAGAATATCTGAACTTTTACGTGGGGAACATTGGATGTTTGCAGTTGTGTGGTGACTCCCATTTACCAGAGATTGAATATAAATTAGTTTCTCCAGTTATATCAGGATTTAATGTTGTGTAGCTACCATCCTTTTTTACTCCAGATGAGTTATGCAAGTGTTAGATCATCTTATTTTACTGCGGTCAGGTGGTTTTAATTTATATCACACACAAAAAAAGATTTGAACGTGGGTGTTTAGATGTTTTATATTCACTGTAGCTCGTGGTCATCAGTCATGAAAGACCCACAAACATTCTTTATAAAACAACCAACCTTCTCTGCTTCGTAGTCATTCAAATAATCCTGTTTCTCCTCATCAGTGAGGTCCCTCCACATGCCACCGATTATCTTCCCAATTTCCCATAGCTTCAGATCGGGATTGGAGGCTTTTACTTGATCCCAAACCTGGTGATGAGAACCAGACATGGGGGTGGGATTGGGTTGGGTTGGGTTGGAGGGGCTATAAGTGGTTATCTCTTTGCAGAGAGGTCACAAACCAGAGGAGGCCGTGTGCTTTAAGCTCCATCTCCAAAGTTGATAAAGGACTGTCCTAAGTGTGTACTGGCTAAATTTTAAAACACCTACCTTGATAAGCAACACTGACATTTCAAACAGTTTATATTTGACATACACAAAAATGGTTAAAGTGTTCCAATTGCGCACATGATGAATCAATGATGCAAAACACAAAGATTTCACAAAGTGTACAGTACTTACCTTACGACTGTATCTCATATACGGCATCAGTGGCTTATCAGGAGGCTTGGGTGGCTTTGGTATATTTATTCCAGAGGAATTCTGACAAAAGGAAAGCACAAAACAGAAAGCTTATACAATATCTGGGAGTGATGGGAAAATGAAGCTTCATGAACCAGTTGTTGTATTCTTTGGCTCCTCTAGATGGCAATGTTGGTTTAAAGTGACGGTTTTAAGAAATGGCAAGTCATGGACTTTTAGATTTTCGGTGAACAGAGAGTGCCATCTAGAGGTCTAAGTAAACACAACAGCGGGGTCATGAATCATCTTGAAGCTTCATTTGCCCATCATTCATATCCGGAAACCATGCGAACTACATGTCTATATTTGAGGGTATGCTGTGTAAAAAAAACAAAAAAAGACGACGAATTAAGCACAACTGTCACCAAAATTTATAATCGCTTTAAAAAAAAAACACTATGATAGAATAGAATCAGCTATACGTAAAAAATTAAAAAGCACATGATTTGTCTGCTATGTGACATGACACCATTATCAGAGTTAGCCAAGCACAGCTTTCATGCAGTGACTGAATTACTGTTCAGCAGCCAAAATCATGCCAAGCAGCAAGTGAATAATTCCATGGCAACAGGAATGGCATGGGTTACTTAACATGGCTGTCAGAAATGCAGCAATCCAAGGCAGGTGGCGTTTGAATAAACTGATAAGCCAGTCTGCACTATTATGAAGTCAGGACTCAGCAAAAGCAGTTTGGAATGCTGTGTTTCACACTGTCTTATGAATATTCTTTCAAGGGAGAAGGTGCAAAGCTTCACACAATGTATTCAAACAAAAGGTGAATCAGGTGAATGGCTGCATTTTTGGCGATGCTCACAGGTTCTTGAGACAAGTGACAAATTTAGCACGCCAACTTGCAGTGTAGTGTATTTAATTTACTGGAAACAAATAAATACACATCTTTAAATAGATGCGCATCTTTGTTTTTGCTATGACAATATTCATACCGTTACCCGACTGTTGCTGCTTTGGCTCCCTCCCAGTCTGTAGTTGTTGTAGGCCAGATGGCTGTAGGGGTTGTACCCCACAAATCCTGCTGTATTGGGCATTTGCTATTGGTAACAAATGGGACATACACAAAGGAGACATGGCTTAAAGATAGGAAAGGAACCAGTAAAGATGAGTATATGAGAACAAAACAAATTGCAGTAGCACAATTACCGAAGCGGGAAAATTTATGAAAGAAAAAAATATATAACTCAGATACCAAGTCATTATTTGAGGTTAAAGGGCTAGAGACACCGGTATATGTATAAATCGGTTTTAGTTAGCTTATGGGCTTATAAATATAAATTGACGCTCGAAACAACGAAAAGGAAGCTGTTGCTCTGAAAAATATCATTTAAATTTGCCGCACAGACGAGTTTGACTGCACCGAGCCGCCAGCGACGTCTCATTATGTCTCAAGTTGTACGCGTTTAGCTTCAGTGAATGTAAACAAAAAGAGAAGAGGGGCCAGCGCGGAGACGTCGGGCCAGGCTTGCGGCCAACCCAGCTCGCCTAGCCGTGCCTTCCATTATCCTGGCGCATGTTCGTTCGCGGGACAACAAGATGGGTTGAGTTCGCCTGATAGGATCCACGAACCGGACAGTGCGTGCCTGCTGTGTGCTCGTGTTCACAGTGGCCTGGTTGACTGTCATCTTTCCGGACTCTGCTGTGCATCGGGAGCGGCTAGCGTGCTATCAATCTTATTGTTCATCTTGTTTTAATTTTCCTGTGTTGTTTACTTGTATGTGCGTTGTGAACTCTGTCTTGTCACCCTGGGATAGTGAGAAACGTAATTTCGATCTCTTTGTGTGTCTTGACATGCGGAGGAATTGACAATAAAGGAGACTTTGAAAAGTATGTCGAAGCGTGACAGGAGGGGCACAATTCAGAAAACGTGCTCACCTCGTCGAAAAAATGCGATTTAAGAAATAAAATTAAAAATGCGCCTAAAACCTAAACCAAACGCTGCAGATGTTCATTTCTCCATGCGCAGTGGTCAACTCGGCACTCTACTCTTTTTACTATGCCAACCTAACCACAGTGACGGGAGAGGCACAATTCAGAAAACGTGCTGAGCTTGTCGAGAAAATGCGATTTAAGCAATAAAGTTAAAAATGCTTATAAAACCTAAACCAAACGTTGCAGGCGGTCATGTCTTCATGTGCCGAGATCAACTCGGCACTCTAAAGCCCCCAAGAGCACTTTTTACTATGCCAACCTACCCAGAGTGACGGGAGGGGCACAATTCAGAAAATGTGCTCAGCTCAGCCCAAGTGAACTGCTAGATTCATCATATTCTGCGTCAAAAGAGGTTTCTGAATCGGATAAAATGATGCTAATATTGCCGCTAGAAACGGAGCTGTCGCTATCATCTGCCATGTTGTTTGGGTTTGTTGACATCCAGATGTACAACTTGTGACGTCACAGTAATGGCGCCGCCAGTTTGGCTTCGTGCGGGACCCGATCGATAAACTGGCATTTAATTTCAGCTTTATTCTTAGTAATCGGTGTCCATTTTTAATTTCCAATGCGGCAAATGTGTTCACTTTATACATACTATCAAATTCCGTTCTAATTGAAAAAAAAAAGGGATGTCTCTAGCCCTTTAAATATGTGCTATACTTACAGTTGTAGGTGCAGGGGGAGGGGGGGGAGCATAGGATGGCCTCTCTGAAAATTGAAAATAGGCCCAATGAAAAACAAATTTATTTAAAAATTATAATCGAAATTTATAATCATTTAAAAATTATAATGATTTCAACTCGTCTGCTAAAAAAAATTATACTTACCGCACAGCAAGAATTCCCACTTGATTAAAATTACCTCACATTATTAACATGTTTCCCAAGCAGTTTTACCCCCCCCCCCCCCCCCCAATCACTCAAGATAAAAAAAAAAAATATCTTACTAGACATCGTGGCACTGATCCAGGTTTTGATCCGGGCCAGTCATCAATTTCTAAACACACATTTAGAAATACGTATAAATAAATGCGCATTGGCATATCTATAAGTTTTTCCTAACATTTGGAAGACGCTCGCTCTGAATGAGGGCTGGCTAATGAGTAAGACAATGTCGTGCCAGGCTGGGACTTCATGCAATAATTTCGCACCATAACAAGTCAGCTACTTACTTAATGATAGCACGCAGCGCAATGAGAGTAATGGGGGAAACGATTCGTTCTTGCGGAGTACAAAATAACGCGCCAATGCTAAGCTAACAAGCAGGCAAGAAAGACAATAACAATAGATCGATAGCGTGCGAGCCATCCAATCGAAAGACTGAGGTAAAACTTAAATCAGAGATCCGTAATTTACTAGTGGGGAATTGAAAGGTTTAAGATGTAGGGTGGTGATTTATAAGGGAATTTACAATGTAGGACTAATGCTCAGATAACAGAAGCTAGCAAATGCTTGGTGCTAGCATGATGACTTAGCTTCACGAGCGTGCTAACTAGCTGCACCGACGTAATAGCGTCTTGGTAAGACAATCAAACGATTTCTCGTCAGTTCTAATGATAACACGTTGAGGTGGGGGCAAACTCACCCTAAAAGCCGAGTCACCTCAATAGTATCATACGCTTTGACTCGAATGTTAACCCGCCAACTCGCGCAGATGGCCCGGTTTCACACTACAACGAATGAAAGGCGTTTCGATGAATGAAGGCTTCTCGACCGCCGCCAATCGACACACACCATAACCACACTTCACCCCGCCTCCCTAATGTTTTTGCGTCGCTGCTTTCTGATGCAAGAATGTCTGATATTATATTATTAATTGCTGTTGAAAAAGACAGATATGAAACAATAAAGCAAATGCAAATATAATTGTTAGGCGCAACGTATAAGCTTTGATTAGACTGGTTATATTTAGCAACAGAATCCTGTACTGTGTGTGGAGCTGTAGGAGAAATTGATGTTTCTCTTTTCAATGCTCCAGTGTTATTAGAGGTGACATGCTTTGCATTCTTGTTCACATTTTTGGAGCTGCTAAAGGTCTTTAGTTGTAATAGTGTGTTCCCTTAATATAAACAGCTGAAAGCTCTCTGGGTTTTGCCTATATCTCTATCCGTTCAACCTGAATAAAATGTGTTTTACTAATGATAATTGGTTGTATTGCCTTCTGGTACATTGAGATCATTCAAAGATCAAAAGAGGAGTGGGGGGCTGAGAAAAAAAATCAATCATTACTTAATAAAGTAATAACTTCTTAAAATTTATAATAATCAATTATCCCCCAAGTGAAAGTATAATACACTGCATGAGCATGTTTGACATAAAAGTTGTAACTATTTGTCGCCTGTCCAAAGAATACATATTAAGCAAAAACATTACCAGTGATCACATATGGGGCAATGGCACTATCTTAAACCAAATGTGCAAGTAAATGAAAGACTCCTACTGTCCCTCCCTTCCCAAACACACACGGAGTACAGGTCCAGCACAAACAAGGAAATGGAGATTGGATTGAAACAAAATGGTAACTTTAGAAGTTGTTTCTCTTATTAAAACTTGATTAAATTAAAAAAATATTTCCAAATGTAAAATCTAATGCTGCAGGGGCTTTAGTGGGCCTACGCAGATTTCTGACGGGAATATAGAACCCACTAGCCCAGTGTAGTGTTGTGTTTGTTAGTATTTGTATGTCCGCTATGTTGGCAGTTGATTTTGAGAGGATTTAGGCTGCATTCGATTAAAGTGCAAAGTCAGAGTTCTCCCAATTATAATTAGGAATAGTGCACTATAACGCCCCTTTAAACTGTGAGATCAAAGTTGCAAAGTCAGGAAAAAAAGGACCCAGTCCACCAATGGACTACAATAACATGAATTCACTCAACAATCATTAAACCAATGTTTGTAAATGGCAAAACTTAATTTAAAAGGTTATAAACATGTTATATATGCTAGAAGCAAATAGTCAAGCCGCTGCTCCTCCGCATTGAGAGGAACCACATGAGGTGGACACCTCCCTAATGAGCTGTTCTGAGCATGTTCCACTGGGAAGACAACCTGAGAAGGACATAGGACATGCTGGAGGGAGAGATTATGTCTCCCGATTGGCCCGGGAACACCTTAGGATCCCTCCGGAACAGCTGGAAGAAATGGCTGGGGAAAGGGAAGTTTGGGCTTCCCTGCTGAAGCTGCTGCCTCTGCGACCCGACCCTGGATAAGCGGTAGTAAGTGGACCAACGGACAGACAGACGGATGGATGAGCTTTAACATTAAAGTGAGGAAACTAAATAATAAGAGTTTGAACAAATTCTTTATCATGTCACTATATATGTTTACGGCGGTTGGCTGGTGTTCAGTCCAGTGTGTATGCATTGTCAGGTGACTAACCCTAACCCAGCACACCCATGTATATGGATGGCAGCACATTGCTTTAAAGTGCTAGAGACATCCCTTTTTTTTTTTTTTTTCAATTAGAACGGAATTTGATAGAATGTATAAAGTGAACACATTTGCCGCATTGGAAATTAAAAATGGACACAGATTACTAAGAATAAAGCTGAAATGAAATGCCAGTTTATCGATCGGGTCCCGCACGAAGCCAAACTGGCGGCGCCATTACTGTGACGTCACAAATTGTACATCTGGATGTCAACAAACCCAAACAACATGGCAGATGATAGCGACAGCTCCGTTTCTAGCGGCAATATTAGCATCATTTTATCCGATTCAGAAACCTCTTTTGACGCAGAATATGATGAATCTAGCAGTTCACTTGGGCTGAGCTGAGCACATTTTCTGAATTGTGCCCCTCCCGTCACTCTGGTTAGGTTGGCATAGTAAAAAGTAAAAAGTGCTCTTGGGGGCTTTAGAGTGCCGAGTTGATCTCGGCACTTGAAGACATGACCACCTGCAACGTTTGGTTTAGGTTTTATAAGCATTTTTAATTTTATTGCTTAAATCGCATTTTCTCGACGAGCTGAGCACGTGTTCTGAATTGTGCCTCTCCCGTCCGTCACTGTGGTTAGGTTGGCATAGTAAAAAGAGTAGAGTGCCGAGTTGACCATTGCGCACGGAGAAATGAACATCTGCAGCGTTTGGTTTAGGTTTTAGGCGCATTTTTAATTTTATTTCTTAAATCGCATTTTTTCGACGAGCTGAGCACGTTTTCTGAATTGTGCCCCTCCCGTCACACTTCGACATACTTTTCAAAGTCAAAGTCTCAAAGTCTCCTTTATTGTCAATTCTTCCGCATGTCAAGACACACAAAGAGATTGAAATTACGTTTCTCACTATCCCAGGGTGACAAGACAGCGTTCACAACGCACATACAAGTAAACAACACAGGAAAAAAAAACAAGAAGATGAACAATAAGAGTGATAGCCCGCTAGCCGCTCCCAATGCACAGCAGAGTCCGGAAAGATAAGACAGAGTTCACAGCGCACATACAAGTAAACAACACAGGAAAAATAAAACAAGAAGATGAACAATAAGAGTGATAGCACGCTAGCCGCTCCCGATGCACAGCAGAGTCCGGAAAGATGACAGTCAACCAGGCCACTGTGAACACGAGCACACAGCAGGCACGCACTGTCCGGTTCGTGGATCCTATCAGGCGAACTCAACCCATCTTGTCGTCCCGCGAACGAACGTACGCCAGGATAATGGAAGGCACGGCTAGGCGAGCTGGGTTGGCCGCAAACCTGGCCCGACGTCTCCGCGCTGGCCCCTCTTCTCTTTTTGTTTACATTCACTGAAGCTAAACGCGTACAACTTGAGACGTCATGAGACGTCACTTCCAGCTGGCGGCTCGGTGCAGTCAAACTCGTCTGTGCGGCAAATTTAAAAGATATTTTTCAGAGCAACAGCTTCCTTTTCGTTGTTTCGAGCGTCAATTTATATTTATAAGCCCATAAGCTAACTAAAACCGATTTATACATATACCGGTGTCTCTAGCCCTTTAAGTGGTTAACACATCTGCTTCACAGTCAGATGATCTGGGTTTAAATCTCCACATGGATTTTGGGTGCGGTACTGCAGCTTCCTCCAGCATTTCATAAACACGCATGTTAGATTCAGTGAATACTAAATTGTCTTCAGGGTAAGGAATGTGAGTTTGAAAGATTGTTTGTCTCTATGTACCAGGCAAACTGGCTGGTGATCTGACCCCGCCTCTCATTCAAAGTCAGGTCTGTTAAGTAGTAATCATCCACAACTCACAAACTGTACTGAAAAATTGTTTTATTGGTTGCAACAGAGGCAGCAACCGTAAGAATAGTTTTTTTAAATGCCAAAAAATCTCCAGATTTCACACTTGGATCAGATTTGGTTGAACTAGTGAGCGAAGGTGGAGGTTGTACGGCTCCTTTAATCTGCTATGCAGGTATAACATGCACACACACTTGCACACAGACACAGGGCCTCGCAGGCACAGCTGTGGATGCCCAAGGGCTGAGAGTGGGCTTGTGACATTTTAAATCAGTCAGTGGATGACCCAAAAAGCTGTTCCTGTAATGCAGATACAAGCACAGTTCTTAAGCCTCCAGAGCTCCCCAAAATGGACCCACTTACTGGAACTAAGCAGACTTGAAAGTTTACACTGTGCTGGGCATTGGAGGTATTTTTAGAAGCTGCTGAGGTCAGGATATTATGATGTATTATAACAGAGGTTTTCCCTGAAGGCTTGCCGTGAGTATAATTAAATAGTTTTTCCCATTTTTTTATAATGCACAACACACAGCCCCAATAAACCATAGCAAGTACCCAATTTATTTAGTACATATAAAACTCCAAATTAATTTATAGTAGTAATATTAAGTGATTTATACAAAGGAAAAATACTGATACAAATACATAGTTGTCATCATCATTGTGTTGTCAAACTTGTCAGTTATTAAATCGTCACCTTCCTAAAATAGGAACCTTGTTTATATTTTTTCATTTTATTTCAGAAAGCTAAAGAAACGTGTGCAACTGTGCTAATTCAAATGCTAAGATGAAAAGAAATGCTTAGCACTTCATTCATGCATGTAAAACATTTTATTTACTTTCTTTCGCAATTAGATAAATTGTTGATGTGTTTGATATATGTATGAATTTCCCCAGAGTGAGTTTTGATCCAGCATAAAGGTTGCTACTCTGACAAAAAGTACATGAAAAATTGCAATCACATCCATCTTAGATGAAAGAAAGAAAGAAAGAAAGAAAGAAAGAAAGAAAGAAAGAAAGAAAGAAAGAAAGAAGGAAAAATATTTTCAAGAAAGTGTTTCAAAAACTAGCAGTATGTGGTTTTAAATAACTAATCTCATCATATAATTTGTTTTGAAACTATCTGTGACACAATGTTTTTAGGCCGTATAAGACCTGATCAGATGATCATGATTATTGTTTAGAAGTTGATGCCAAGCAGGTGAATAATTTGATTGCTTAGTCACCATGAATCTTATGTAAACTGCTGCATTTTCAAAATACATCAATGCTACAATGTATCCATAAATCGTGACCAAATTAGAATTAAAAAAGAATATAATTGCTACCAACTGATTGCAACGTCAAAAGCTAATTAACAAACGGAAATCTTATTACTAAGGGTACAAAGTAAAAAAAAATAATAAAAAAATAAAAACTCCTGCAATGCAGTTTGTAAAATGTTTTAATTAATGCTTTACAATGTTTACATTTTTTTCAAATAAACAATAACCATGTAACTAATCATTTCTCTAGATGCAAAACTTGCTTTCAGATTGTTGATCACTTCAGTGTTTGAATATAGCTGTCCTGGAGTGGACAAGACACACAACATCTTTTCAGCCTCAGGCTGATTGTTCTACATGCAACATGACTTTATTTTCTATACATTCTATAGTTATGAAATGTGATTACCGTTCACTACAGCAAAGTTAAGGATCAAGAGACATACATCTTCAATCGTTTGTTTAGTTAGGAAGCCTCAGAAAATAACAGCCAAGATCATTTGTTAACTTTATGAATGACAAAGGCAGTTGGACAGATAAATGTGTTTAGAAGCTAAAAAATAGTCACTGTCTATTTGCAGTTCCGCATTTAATACCAACATCATTAATGTCTTTGGGAAGTTAGACTTTTTTTGGTTTAGGGAATTTTTAAAGCTGCTGGGCTGATTTTGCTCTCGCTCTCTTTCCGTCTAACCAACTTTTGTCATTGTTAACAAGATAACAGGAGCAAAATATAATTTGATTTGATGAGTGAGTTATCAGTCACCAAGCTATGAAATATAATGAAACTTTTTTCTTTCGCCAACCTAACTTTATTTGAATTACAAGTGTTGTGGTTTTCTATATACAGGTTTTCAGAATCAACTCATTGTTTTATTTACTACATGGCTTTAAACCTTCAAGAAGGCTTTTGCGTGGGGCAGTCGCTTGCTTTTGTGGCATTTTCAAAGGTCTTTTGCACGGTGGGTGCTTGAAAGGCGTTTCACCCTTGGCGCTGGACATGACCACGGACTTTGTAAGACTGGCTCCTGCAGGATTCTATTTGGACTATTTTAATCAATGGCACCATAATTTTTTAGCATATTGATTTTTTTTTAGTTAGTATGATGTTGATGTGAGTGTGCAATAGCAATATAAGGAATAATACAACTTGAACAATGTGGTGCCTAGGAACTCAAAACAAGCTGATGTTTTTTTTTTTTGTTTTTTTTAGTTCTTGTAACCTCATCATTTTGACAGTTTGAAGTTTTCGCCCGACAGCAACGTCATGGATATCTGCTGGACGCATTGAATCTGTATATCACATATGAGTAGCATATTTAATTAATGCTCCAAAATCTTCTGAGTCCAAATCAATCATGGTCCCAAAAGAAATACAGATTGTGTATGTGTTGGAACGATCAATGCATCCCACCACCCAAGTGTCATATCAAATTATTATAATAACTATATCAAAGCACATACTATGTCAGAGCCATCTAGTATATTAGCTGCAGCTGGAAAAATAAGATTACCGTGGTTATTTTTAGCACAGTATTTCTGGTCTTTTGGGACCAGTGTGCTAATGACAAGTCGTTTCCAAAAAGTGAGTAGACTGTTTATATTGGAAAGGAAAACAAATCTTCTCTCACATAGCAACAGTTTAATGTTATGTTGTTTCCAAACTGGTCTTGCTTTCACATTTGCATACTGCAAAAATTGAATCATCTGCTAATGGAAGAAGGGCCTGGCCGTTCTCATGTTGGACTAATTTGATCTGTCAAATGGATGAACTGCACATGTATACTACTATACTAGTTGGTTTCCTAATCTTAACCTACTTAATACTAGAGAAAACGACACATTTCCCTCTTGTGCTTTTTTTTTTTTTTACTGCCCCCTGTTAAAGCACATACAGTATCAAATGACTACAAGTCATAACATCGCATCGTAGAAACAACACATGGCAAGTGCCCAAAAGACTCAAGTACATACAGAAAAAAACCGCAACAACAACAAAAGACTCATTTCAATTTTAAACTCATTCCTGTTGTTGCACTAGCTCAAGTACCGTAGGCCTCAAATGAAGTGAGACTGTGGGGCGTTTTCTTACGTAGATCAGCTCATAAGCACCAGTTGAACGAAGCTGCTCCT
Organism: Syngnathus scovelli; assembly: GCF_024217435.2. NCBI lineage: Eukaryota > Metazoa > Chordata > Actinopteri > Syngnathiformes > Syngnathidae > Syngnathus > Syngnathus scovelli. Next base: position 13,321,008 of record NC_090851.1, on the reverse strand, counting down.
GTACCCTCATGGAATCCCTTGCTTTCAATCCCTCAAAGTAGCTGTCATTAACTCGTGGCAGTCCAGTTCTCCTCGGAGCTCGAGCGGGCCAGGCAGTCTCATGCCCGTCTTCTGATCCACACACCAACACTTTCCTCGCAGGCCATCACGCGCTGGATGGCACTGTGGGCAGAAATTACAGTCATTCTTGGGTTACATGATTAAATGTAGTGTGAAATATACAGTATACTCTGTACGGTAGGTAGGTAGGTAGGTAGGTAGGTAGGTAGGTAGGTAGGTAGGTAGGTAGGTAGGTAGGTAGGTAGGTAGGTAGGTAGGTAGGTAGGTAGGGTAGGTAAGGTAGGTAGGTAAATCGGTCAGGTAGGTCGGTCCGTCCGTCCGTACGTACATCCATCCGTCCGTCCATCGGTCGGTAGTAAGGTCGAGCGGTACGAAGGTTGGTAGGTCAGTTGGTCGGTAAAGTCAAAAAAAATTCTGCAGGTTTTTTGTTACGTGTGCCGAAAATGGGGCTAGGAATAGGAGTAATACAGTAGAAGTAAAAAACTACCGTATTTTTAAGTCGCTCCGGAGTATAAGTCGCACCAGCCATAAAATGCCCCAAAATGTGAAAAAAAACATATAAGTCGCTCCGGAGTATGAGTCGGATTTTGGGGGGCAATTTATTCGACGAAATGCCACACCAAAAACAGTCACGAACGAGCAACAACAGACTAAACGATAGGTATGCTAACATGACAAACACAAACAAAGAGCTGAGAACGGGCCTGACGTAACATATAGCGTGATTAAGGACAACTATTACATGAATAACATGTTTATAAAACCATCGGTGTCACTCCAATTCATTAAATCCATCGATCGTTCGATACGATAGCAACAGGCTAAACGATATGTATGCTAACGTGACAAACACAGTTAAGGAGCTGAGAACGGGCCTGACGTAACATATAGAGTGATTTAGGACAACTATTACATAAATAACATGTTTATGAAACCATCGGTGTCACTCCAATTCATTAAATCCATCGATCGTTCGATACGATAGCAACAGGCTAAACGATAGGTGTCACGGTCGGGTGGGGCATGGAGCAGGACGACCAAGTGCAGCTTGGACCAGGGTTTATTGAAGCAACTCAAAAGGCAAACTGACATGACTTAACAAACAATAATTTGACTGACTGACCGGGACGTGAAACAAGAAGACAGCAGGACATGACGGCATCAAGACAGTACGACAACCCCGAACGACAGCAACCAACACGACAGCAACCAATGATCCGACAGGGAGTGAGGGGCAGACAGGACTTTTATACACGACAGGTAACGAGAGGCAGGTGGGAACAATCACACTGATCATGGGCACACAGGAGGGGAGGGGCGAGCACACAGACAGAAACCAAGACAACCGACACATAGTGGAGCAGTTGGGGACGAGACCTGACAGATAGGTATGCTAACGTGACAAACACAAACGAAGAGCTGAGAATGGGCCTGACGTAACATATAGAGTTATTAATGAAAACGATTACATGAATAACACGTTTATAAAATCATCGGTGTCACTCCAATTCATTAAATCCATCGATGGTTCTTTGTCAACAATGGGTGCGCGCGGCTGAGGGCGCTTGCACTTCAAAATATTCCACAGGCTCATATAACGATAGATAAACTATATTTCAAATAACTATAATATACGCAATAATAGTATCAAACCATCCGTGCACTTTAAATCCATTAAATCCATCGATCAAATTCCTCATCCTTTGTCAACATCGCCGCGCGTGCGCCCTGACGTCAGCCTCGTCTTTATTCCACAGATCTAGTATATCAAAGTCAAAGTCAGCTTTATTGTCAATTTCTCCGCATGCCAAAGACACACAAAGAAACCGAAATTTCGTTCCCCCCTATCCCACGGTGACAAGACATGGCTCACAACAGACAAACAAGTAAACAAGTATAACAAAAGTGTGCTGAATAAATAATGAATAAATAACACAACAATAAATAAATAAATAAGAGGAGCAGAAAAAAAAGGAGCAAGTGCGCGTACAGCAGACATTCCCGAAAATAGCGCAACAGTGCCGCACGCTACGCAGAAGGGGGTAGCGAGTTCAGGGCCCTAACAGCCTGGAGAAAGAAGCTGTTGGCAAGTCTGGTGGTGCGGGAGCGCAGGCTCCTGTACCTCTTCCCAGAGGGCAGAAGGTCAAACAAAGAGTGAGCCGGGTGACTCACATCTCTGGCAATCGAGGTTGCCTTGCGGGCGAGATGGGAGGTGTAAATGTCTTTCAGGGAGGGGAGCGAAGCACCAATAATCTTACCAGCCGTATTCACTATGCGCTGCAGGGCCTTCAAGTTCTGTTCAGTGCAGTTACCACCCCAGACAGCGATGCAACTGGTGAGGACGCTCTCAATGGTGCCACGGTAGAATGTATATAACTGTATTATAGCGTTAACAAAGTACAAGGATAGACGTGGGTTTGGTAAACGGCTCTTTATTAAACAAAACAAACTTCCAAGCGTGTGGCGGCGTGGACTTCCAGACACGAGAGCTCCATGGCATAGGACCGGGCGTGCGTAATGGCCATGTCCGAGCCCCATGCACCGTTCGCGGACAGCCACTCGGCCGAGCGCCGGCCCCCGACTCAGTAGAGTAGGACCGGGCGTGCGTAAAAGCCATAATAGTTTTTCAAACCTTCTATGTCACTCCAAATCCTTAATTCCTTCAAACTCTTTGTCCTCCGTGTCACTTAGAAATGATCACCGCTAATGATGCCGGTAGTCCTTACGTGGGTAGGTTTGTTCTTTATGTAAACAACCGCCACGCCGTGTCGCGCCGTGCCACTGACGTCACTTGAAATAGTAATTCCTTGGTACATCACGGTTCTCCAAACTTTCTTTCTGCTGCTCGATTACTGTTTTCAGCTGCATAATTTACAACTTCAAGTTTGTAACCTGCAAAATATGAGTTTCTTTTTGGTGCCATTTTTCTTAAGCCCACCCAGTTGATGAGTCACGGCCAACGGTGAAATTTAGAGCGCCCTCATCCAGTTTCGTCTGAAAATATAATATATTTCAGATGTAGTTTTTTGTTTTGTTTATTTGGTTGTTTTATCAAAGTCAAAGTCTGCTTTATTGTCGATTTTTTTTCATATACCAAGACACACAAAGAGATTGAAATTACGTTCCCACTATCCCTCTGTGAGATAGTACACATATGCATACAAGCAACACAAAAAAAAAAAACAAGAAGGCACAAACAATGAATAAATAAGAGTGTTGAATAAATGATAAATAAACAAATAATAATAAATAATAATAATAAATATAAGAGGAGCAAAAATGGAGCAAGTGTACATACAGCAAACAGTGGACTTGGATATGGTGCTTTCAAGTGTTAATTGCTTTATTTGATGTTTTCTGTATTTTGTATGTTTTGAATATGTTCAAGATAAAGATATAAAAGCATGTGAAGTGATCAGCTAGTGGTCAACTATACTTGTAAGTAAGTGATTGTCACGTCTCGTCCCCAACTGCTCCACTATGTGTCTGTTGTCTTGGTTTCTGTCTGTGTGCTCGCCCCTCCCCTCCTGTGTGCCCATGATCAGTGTGATTATTCCCACCTGCCTCTCGTTACCTGTCGTGTATATAAGTCCTGTCTGCCCCTCACTCCCGGTCGGATCATTGGTTGTGGTTGTTCGGTGTTGGATTTATGTTGTGTGTTCATGTCATGATGTCTTTTTGGTTCCTGTTCCTGGCATTGGTAATGTCACCCTGTCTTTTTGTTTCACGTCTTTTTGGTCAGTCTCGTTGTTAGGTTTTGTTAAGTCATGTCAGTTGCCGAGTCTGTTAGTTTGCGTTCTTCAATAAACCCTGGTCCAAGCTGCACTTGGTCGTCCTGCTCTATGCTCCACCCGACCGTTACAGTGATGTCTTAATGATCAAGTAAAAATTTGTGAAAAAAAACCATATATAAGTCGCTCCTGAGTATAAGTCACCCCCCACCCAAACTATGAAAAAAAACGCGATTTATAGTCCGGAAATTACGGTACTTTTATTTATACCAAATTGAGTCAAATAAATATAAATCGATTTAGGCTAGTCAATGTACTTATTATATTTAGGCTGCATTTGATTAAGGTGAGTTTGAACAACTCAATTAAGTAAAATTTAAAGGAAATATTTAATTTATTTTGACAGTATTTAGTAAAGATGAATGCAAAAAACTTAATTATGTACTTCGGTTAAGTGAGAGCTATACGTTCATTTACTGAATGGAAATCCTGCCCAAAACTGAACTGTGGTCATCCATTGAGTTATTTTCATTTTTTCCAGTGGTGGATCAATTTATAATTTTAATGTACAACAAGAGTGAAAATGGACTGAATGATTTCTAATTTTTTTCAGTGGTGGATCAATTTATATTTTTACTGTACAACATGCATAAAAATTGACTGAATAATTTCCAAATGGATCAATTTATTATTTTAATGTGGCCAGTTTTTGTTATTGTTTTTTTTTTTTCCCAAACGGATGGTCGAAAATTTGGACAACCGAAAGTTGACCAAGATTCTTTTTGGGGGTTGACTACAACCTTGGAAATCCTATGGCAAACTCCGTACACTTCAAATGTGCAGTAGCCCCAATTGATTGATTGTTGTAATGGAACATCAACAAAGGCCACGCCAAGCAAATATATATAGAAAACAAGAAACACTGATTTTATCCATCCATCCATTTTCAACACCGCTTATCCTGTTTAGGGTCACGGGGGTGCTGAAGCCTATCCCAGCTGATGAAAGGCGGACTACACCCTGAAGTGCTCGCCAGCCAGTCGCAGGGCACACGTACAGGAAAACAATCAGTCACACCCACATCACACCGTGTAAATGCTGTTTTTTGCCAGAACAATGTTTATTCATAGAAGCGCTTTAATTATATGGACTACATATCTTGATAAGTTCCTGAATCACAAAGTGTTAGCTATTATAATTGAAGCAATGGAGATTCTTTGCATGCTTCCCACACAACATATAATAATGAATTTTATAGGGCTTTTAAGGCTAATCAACAACGCATCAACTCTTCCATAAAATGTTTTTAGTTGTGCTTTACTTCCCAGGACTTTTTATCGCAGTTTCTAACAGTCAACAAATTAGAACTTCTGCAGACAGGGATAGTTTTAAGCATTTTGCATAATCAGTATTGTGTTAGTCTGGTAAGGATGTGTGCCTTTTCAGAGCTTTTCTATGATTGCACAATAAGCTCAAAGCAATCTCTCTCTCTCTCTCTCTCTCTCTCTCTCTCTCTCTCTCTCTCTCTCTCTCTCTCTCTCTCTTGCACTCTTGCTTTCTCTCATTGTCTGTATCTAATCTGAATTGTATCTTGCAAAAAAAAAATACCAAAATAAAAGTAACTATGTCCAAAGGCTAACTGCAGCCATTGTTGCAATGCAATTGGTCATGAGCATCACATCAATGCATTTTATATACACTGTTCAGCTCTTGAATGCTGAATGGAAAAGGAAATAATTTTTCATGTAAGATAAAAAAAAAAAAAATAACAAACAAGAACTTGGTGATCTCAAAGGAGTGTCTACTTGGACACATTTGTGTTGATTTTTGCACTCGTAAGGCAATGTTTAATCTGCTCCAGGCATGTTCTGTACTCTGGCTCAAAAACTGTTGATGTAGTCTGAAAGATAACTACTTGAGGTATAAACATCAGCTTTTCGTTTTACATTATATATTAATAAGAGCCAGGAATTTTGTGCTTCATCTTACAAACCTGTTTAGTGTGGAAATCTCCATTCTTATCACAGTTGGGAATGGGAATTGTGAAGAGATCATCATGGGTGCGGGAATTGGACGCCAATCTGTCCAGTGCTCTCTGGAGCTCAGCACGACATGGAGCCTGAGGGAGACACCATTGTCAATGAACATCGGGGTTGCAGACGCGTACGAAACAATTGCGCTCATCTCATCTATATATCCACGGCTGTGCTTTCATCAATTACGTCAGAGAGAAGCTAATGAAAAGAAGCATACTCTTTTTGCATATACGTATTATTCCATAGTGTATTGAAGCCCCTTGTTAAAAAAAAAAAAACACTTTTCATGAAGTATTGTGCACACCAGCAGTCACACTTGTCAGGGTTTTCCAGATTATCTTTATCGTATGATTATGTTGGAATGCAACCTGTAATAAATAACCTAGCTTGTCCCATCCTACACAAAGTCGTAAAACACACCTTGCTATGTTTTAACTAGAGGTCAAGGGCTTTCTCTATTCAGTCCACTCTTACCCCCGCTCTGTTTTTCTTAATAAATATGCTCTTGCAGGAGGGAGAGTCAGACTTCATTCGATCATCGCTGTACGCACAGCGACGAATGGACTCTCCACCTGCAGGTGTCTAAAAGGACTTACTTGTCTCCCGTGTGGTTCTTGCAAAGTAAGTTGGAGTGAGCACAACTCTAACAACACTGTAATTTCATTCTCCTAATCAGATGAAAGTTTTGTTGCAGGTTTTTTATACTAAACATATAGTATTCAGGCGGCTCGGTGGCGCACTGGTTAGCACGTCCACCTTACAGTTAGGAGGGTGCAGGTTCGATTCTTCCTCCGGCCTCCCCTGTATGGAGTTTGCATGTTCTCCCCGGGCCCGCGTGGGTTTTCTCCAGGCACGCCGGTTTCCTCCCACATCCCAAAAACATGCTTGGTAGGCCAATTGAGCACTCCAAATTGTCCCTAAGTGTGAGTGCGAGTGCAAATGGTTGTTTGTCTCTGTGTGCCCTGCGATTGGCTGGCAACCGGTTCAGGGTGTTCCCCGCCTACTGCCCGTTGACGGCTGGGATAGGCTCCAGCACACCCGCGACCCCCGTGGGGAGTAAGCGGTTCAGAAAATGGATAGATGGATATAGTATTCATTCTATTGTCATATGCTTAAAATCGTCTCAACTCTATGTTTGCACCCACTCTCTCATTGGAGATTTGTCTACCAATAATGCAGTGGACTAGTAAAATAAGCAAATCACTATAAAATACATTAGTCAAATATTTAAATGAACTTATATGTGATCTGTCTTTTGTGTTGTGGTTTTGTTTTCAGCACCAACAATAAAGATGACAAATATGGGCTACGCAAATAACAATTGAGGCATGCTGAGTAACAAATTTACAATAGCAATTTTATTCAAAAAAGCCTCAGTACCTGAGTCAAACTTCCCAACCATTCCCAAACAAATATGATCCCAGTTACACAGGCCTCATATTTACATGCCTGCACTTTTTACACAAATGTTGCGTGTTGTTGAGATGTCCGTTGTTGAGCAAGGAAAACAAAGATGTGGAGTAACAGTTGGTTCTTTATTGCCAAGATTTTGGGTTGTTTAATGGCGGCCAGTACACGAGGCACGGCAGCAGATGAAAAACAACCCCCATTCTCCAGGTCAGAAGGTTTTATACTGTCCGGAAAAGGCGGGAAAGCGTCATCTGACCATTTGGTATCTGTGTGTATTGGAGAGTCACCGCCATGTCTGTGTGTGTGTGCACGTGTGTGTGCATGTGTGTGTGTGTGTGTGTGTGTGTGTGTGTGTGTGTGTGTGTGTGTGTGTGTGTGTGCGCGCGTGTGTGTGTGTGCGTGTGTGTGTGTGTCTGCCGTCTGTGCCTATGTGTCTTGGGAGGTTACAGCGCTCTGGGTGCTGTATCTGTGTTCTGATTGAGCAGTTATGTTTATATAAAATAATAAGAGGATTTCCACATATATGAACATGAAAAAGTATATGAGTTTGTCTAACATAATAAAATATGTACACGTTGCTGTTTCTCTCACTTCCACTACTATTATATGACCATGCAATTGGGGTTGGATGTAGACCTTTATGTATATTTGTGATTTTTGTAAAAATGTTTTATGATGAGGGTTTAGTAAAAATAATATATTTCCATAAAATATTTACAATCTATATACTGCTTCACCTGTATAAGGTCAGTGTGAGTTGGAGCCTCCTGTTGGGTGAATGGCGGACAACACCATGGTTTAGTTCATCGCAAATCCATACCAACACTGAGTGGGAACTTAACCCATTCTTCTTATACGGAAGCCAGATGAGTGAGCCACTACACTGACACTATGTTAACTTTACTCATTATTTGTTGCTTTTGAAATACTGTTTTTTCCTTTCTGAGTATTGGACTCGTGGTTGAAATCTTTCTTGAATGAACACGATGTCATTGTGGTTTTTCAGTCAGTTTTTAAATCAGCACTGTCACGTCTTTGATGACATCCTCCTGGCTAATGACAGTAGAGAGTTTTGTTCTGTTGAATCTGACTCCTGCGTTCAATACGGTGGACCAGAGTATTCTGTTGGATTGTTTGCAGTACCAGGTGGGCATTAGTGGCAGCGCTCCAGAGTAGTTTAGATTGTATTCAGCAGACTGAACTTTTTTGTGTTACCGTTGGTTGCTCTGATTCCCGCCCTGCCCCACTGTTGTGTGGTGTTCCACAGAGTTCAACTTTGGGGCCCCTGCTGTTTTTATTGTATTTTCCACCCCTGGGTTCCATCTCAAGAAAACATGGTATTTCCTTCCACTGCTGTGTGGATGACAGTCAAATCTACGTCCCGCTGAGCAAAAAGGACGTGTTCTCATTAAGGCCACTTTTGTTCCGCTTGGAGGAAATCAAGGCCTGCATGGCACTATTTCTTTTGGTTTGTTTTTTTTTTTCAGTGAAAAGAAAACAGATGTTATGGTGTTTGGTCCCAGTATCTTGCTGACTTGGGCCACATGGTAGAGCTATGCAAATACCTGGGATTTTGGTATTGGTCGATACCAAGTCAACACTGGAGCCAGCATCGCCAATAGCACTTATAGATTCTAAAATTATGATGGTATTATATATCATGTGTCCTCTTAATACCACGTTTATGAAAATCTAACTTTCAGATTGGGTTGTTGACCATGCCATAATATAATATCCTCAGTGGAAACATACCTAGACTCGGTATAACGTCGCACATGTTGTAATCTTCATATTTTTAGTTCCTGTCTCTGTTTTGTTTTTGTTTTTTTTATTCCATGACTTTTGACTCATCATGGGATTTGGCATCATTTTAAATGTTTATGGTATTTACTGTTTTTTTTTTTTTAAATAAATTTGCTGTTTGAACTGGCTTTTGTATGACCTTTTTTTTTTTTATATATATTTGATGCTTGATTTCGGATCGTGTCATTCTCGCTCAAATCAAATATTTTACCATTTTATTAGCAACTAGCAATCACAAGTGTTTTCTGAGAGTCAGCCCTTTTTTTGCTATTCTCAGAGAAGATACATTATAAGGCCTATAGGTTTTTTGTTTTGTTGTTCTGTTTACAATCAAAGCATTACAGTAATAAAGGAATCTTAAAAAAATGTCTATTCTCATGAAAACACAATTTTTGGCTCTCAAGCACATTAGCCAATCATCTAACTTATTTCTGATCCGTCCATTTGTCATTACTGAGATGGTCGATGCGCATTCATGTGCATTCATGGTTATACATACGTTGTTTAATACCTGGGCCTAGATGACAATCTATATTATTTAGTTAGTCTTTTTAATTTAATTTCTGTTTTCTTGTTTTTTATTTCTATATTATATAGGCACAAATCATTAGCATATTCTATTGTTAGATTCGTCTAATTCTAAAGACTTGAGTTATTGTCTGTTCCTTGTCCAACTTATAAAATCAACTTTTCATGTCTCCCTTATATATTTCCCTGTTTTCATTTTTGGGTGTAAATGACTAACTATTATGCGGTATCTCAGCAACAATCCACTTCTACTTGTAGTCTGATGCACTTCCTTGACATCAGTCATGTGCTAGAGTTTGAATCCCCACTCGAAAGATGAACTACTGTCAGTGTGCTCTTCTCTGAACGTGCTCAAATAATGTTTTTGCTCACCAGCGCCGCCTTGGCTTCCTCTCTCGCAGTGTTGCTTCTCTGATTTGTGGACTTTGGTGGGTGTCGAGCCAGTATCTTCTGTATGCAGCGTTTGTCCTGTGGACTGCATCGGATATTGCTGTTGTTTGGATGCTCAGGGATGATTTCATCGTGCCGTTCCATCACTGAAGTCAACAAGAAGTAACACAAATCAATCAGTCAGACTTGCAGTATGTAAAATTTACTTTCCTCCTGTCGAAATACATGTGGTGTGATGCTCACTGCCTGGTGCTTCATAATGACTGTGGCCGTGTCACGATTTATTAGGTACTTTAAATGACAGCACCCCTGTTGCGGCCTGTACCACATTCACCTCTTCTGTGGCCCTTCAGGCAGCCAGCTGCTTCCTGAGGAAATGTCCCCTCCCTCTTCACCCTACATCCCTCCAGATGGAGGTTGTTAAAGTGTATTTGCACTGTCATATTGTAAGTGGGCACTGCTGTGCATGTGTACTTGCATGTGCACACATCCGCACTCATTTCACCTGTGGCTTGTGCGACTTGGCAGTGTTTTTGTTCTTCCAGCTTATTACCTGTGGCGTTTTATAGACTGGCACTGGAATCAAAGCAGGCCAAACCATAAAAGCTGTAGAATTCTTCTCTGCTTTCTATACAAAGTCCCTGCCAGGCATCCAATTAAACACTGTTGGCAAGGACAAAAAAAGAGTGGGCAGTTCTCTATGCATAGTGCTTTTCCTTTGAATGTTTTTTTTTAGAAAGGCAGCAAATTTATGTCATCTTACTTTTTATAGGTTGTCATGCCTGCAAATATACAGAATATATAAACAGTTAATTAATGCAAATGTTGCAGTAAGCCTGCCGTGATTCTTTTGTGTAAAGTAATGCAATTTTCTAAACTGTTGTTCTTGGTGTGTCTGAGGAATTGTGTCATTTCTATTTATTTTTAGGCTTGCCGCTTTTAATCTTCGCTCATCAGCACTTCCTATCACAAGTGCCAGCATTGTTTCAGTTGTTTTCTTCATCCAAAGTCATTAATTCTTCTTTTTTTGTCTGTTCATACTTGCGATCGCATGCACTCTTACTCGTTGGCGCAATGTGATTTGGGAGTGGGTCAAGAGGGAAATGTCTTATTTGTTGCTTCAATTACTGTTTTTCTTGTGGGAAGTCAACAATTCTTGTTCATTTATAGCAGGGGTGTCAAGCACATTTTTGTCGTGGGCCGTATCGTAGTCGCAGTTTCCTTCGGAGGGCCATTATGACTGTCAACCCAAATAAATGTATGAACGCCTCACATTATATATAGTATACGCTACAAAACAAACTGACAAATAATTCATTTTCAAATCAGACTATAGTGGAAACTTCAAATATTTTAAAAAGTTGATTTTTTTAAATGAAGATAATTTGCAATTTTATTAATGACACATAAATTTGATGCACAGTTTGTCTTCGCGGGCCACAGAAAATGATGAGGTGGGCCGTATCTAGCCCCCAGGCCTTGAGTTTGACACTTGTGATTTAGAGCCTGGTTGTGGAATGAAACACAACCAGTAACTGCTCCGAAGCAAAGAGCCCCTCAGTCCATTCCACTGATTGACTCAATAGTTCTGATACAAGTCCTACAAAAAATATTTCGGGTCACTTAAAAGAAGTGCACCATGATGTTTTCTATTTGATTGATAAATGTTAAAAGCCAATGGAAGGTCAATGTGTGTTTTCACCCAGCACTCTACCAGACGCTTTCCTCACATCTGACCAAATAACTCTACAATTGGTTTAAAACCAAATGACCCAGGACAGCTGTGGTAGCCTGGGCCAAAGGTCAGCTCTCTGAGAATATGTTACTCATCAGCACTCTTTGTGATGTCCACCTCGAATCCCTCAGAGCAAGTCAATAAAGCAACCAGACCACCCGAAAAGTAAGGCTAGGTAAAGTTAACATATTTCAGTATTTCTTGGTAACACTTCACTAGAGAGTCCCAGCATAAGATGGCTGTCAATTATGATTCTATGGGGTTTAATATTCCTTGATTTTTAGTCTGTGACTTTTATGCACTGAAATAGCTTGACATTTTAGCTTCCTAATGCTGGTTTTGTTATAAAATATGACATCCAACGGCATTTCCTGTCTTAAATCAAATTATTATTTAATTGTATCACGCATGTGTGCATGATTTTCCACAGCGCTTATTCGAGTCAGGGTCGCAAGCAGCCCAAGCCTGTCCCAGCAGACATCAGGAAATAGGCAGACTACACCCACTCACGTGCACATCCAGTATAAGATAATTAGTCGCACTTTACCCACACGGACTACACAGAAGTTAGGAGAGTGAACCTCTCACTGACCTGTTTAACATCATTCCAGTTTTAAATAATATTAATGTTACAATCTTACGTGTTTTACCGCTCTGAATGTCGTGAATGGCTGTATTTATAACGGCCACTCGACCTGCCTCTGCCGTGCTTGAAATATAGTGTGTGGTTTGCTTTGGATCACGAGCCTTTCTTCTTTTCACTGCACTTCTTTTTTTTTCTGTTCCCTTCAGTGTGGTCCAACTTAATCTTGGTTTCATCTTCAAAGAACCTCATTCCAGAGCTGTGAGTATGTTTGAAGCCCACTGCGTTTACGCTATATGAAGATGTTTCTTAATGTTAGCTTTCTCAATCATTTATAATTTACTTTTGCAGGTTTGAAAATCTGCTACAACTCCTTAAGAGTCAATGGAATATTTTTCAAAGCTGAAAGGCTTTACTTCAGTTATATTTTCAAGTCTGTCAAAATCCATTGTGGTGAAGGGAAAAACAGGTGCAATTGATGGATATGATGACATCATTTCATAGACGGGTTTACAGTCCACATAAAGAAAAAACTCTAAACAAGCAAATAATTAGTTTTAAAAAGAACAAAAAATACATTTCTCATTCCTGTGCTGCAGAATAGAAATAACTAATTACATGTTACATGTATACAGGTTATTAGCAAAAGCAATGATTGTTGTTGTTGTTGTTGTTGTTGTTGATGTTAATTCTCTAGCAGAGTTCAAAAGCAACCCAAACATTTTTTCAAGCAAATGGGAACGCCCTTTACATAGTCAACATCAAATGTCACCAAAACAGCAATCCACTGTCAACACATCTTGATCCAAGCATTTCTAACAACACTTCAATAAAAAAAAAATTGCGTGCTGTAAAAATGCAATGAAAGCAGGGAGTTCTCTTAATTTGCTTAAGCCAAAACAGAAGAGTAAATCAACAGAAATTTTCAAAAGAAAAAAAAATGCTGCTACATTGCCATATGCTTCTTTGACCACTTCCTTGTGTTCAAGCTGATGCCAAAACAGAGCTCCGGGTGTATACTGTGTTTTTAGGTCAGAAATCCACCAAAGGCAGGGCAGGGATGGTTTCTTTGATAGATTGTTGATTTATTCCACAAGGAGCAATGGGCCTACAGTACATCTGAAAAGAATTGAACAAGGCACATGCCGTTTTTGCACAGGATTCTTTTGAAATCCTTCAACTAAAAGAACTGAGCAATAATCACAGTAAGTGAGAATGAATGCAAAATGATACATTAATCTTGGTACCAACACTAGATTTACAGCTGTTCTGCACCATAAAAAATAATAATTCAGCCTTTCCATCCAATATTCCAAATAAAATTTTGTAACAAATTAGCTAAATACAGAATAAAAACTCTTGCGGATGGATTGGCATTAGCATAAACATTTTTCTCCCAATTGTTTGGGTTTAAGCCCCTGTGAGTTGAAAACAAACCATGTTTCATTAACTGCAGACCAGTGTGAATGTTTTCCCACGTTTAGCCTCCTATGAGATTCCTCTGCGTTCTGTAAGAAATCTTATTTATTGAGGAGGGAAAAAAAACGGTGATATCATTTGTGTATTACTTACTATACTATAAGTGAAGGACATCTGAAGTTGTTGTTGTTCAAGTCAACTTGAAGGGATTTTCCGCTTTGCATTTTGAGTGTATAAACGCACACACACACGCACAATTCAAGTGTAAAATGAGAGACGAGTGACATTTCTGCCGAGAGTTAATATTCATTTGTGTGGTAATGATTGTCTTTTCCCTGCATTGTTTTTTGGTGCAAGCTAATACTGTAGGTTACAAACTCCTATTGCCTAGGGATTCTCTGTCTTTCAGAAAGGTCATTGTGGGATTGTTTGTGGATTTCTTGGCTGCAGCTCTATGAGAGGTCCCTGTGCACAAAAGGACAGCAAGTAGCTGATCACGTTTACTCCTGCGTAAGAGCCACAGCTGTAAAAATGCACTGCAGCGTTCCATGTAAGCAAATACACAACACCAAGGTATTTATGAACTCCTCCATTAATATCAAGAGAATAGACAAGTTTAACACAGTGTCTAAAACGTAAGGTGTTTTTTTTTTTTTTTTTATTGTTAATGGAAGTGCAAGGCTAACTCTTTACAGACCTTCATGTAGTATCTTGTACTTTTTTCCCTGAGGAATTTAAGCTTTTCATCCCTTACATCTGTATCCATTTGTAAATATTATTGTTTTGTTTTTCACAAAAGGAAGAATTTGTGTGTTGTACCAGTCAAGACTTGATAGGAATGTCGGAGCAGATGCCAACACACGCACACACACACACACAATGACTTATTCTGAGTATTAGGGATGGCCAGGCTTTCAAAGAAGAAACCTGACAGGATAGCACACTGCGGTTGGGAGTCAAGTACAATGCAAACACGGTGGAAATACTATATTGATAGTCGACGTACATATTTCTGAGACAAATGTGCTCCTTTGACCCTGGCCAGCTGTTGAAACCTGCTCCTATCACAGATTCCTTCATGGTGAATTCTCTTGGATTTTAAAAACCCTCCTCTATTTTTATCCAACGTGTTCACTGTTGCTATGAGTGAGGCAGTGTCAGACACGTATTCAGGAGAGTCACCTCCTTGTTTAATAACGCATAAATCTCCCACTTCTGACAAGAGTTTATTTTCACCTTTTTCTCGAGCAGTTTTACTGACTCTATACTGCTACGTGTACATCAATCATTCCTGTGCTGCAGAACCGATTTTTTTGCCCAGAAGAATTGATTTATTGTGTATTGAGCATCTCCCCCACTTTGTTATGATCCTGAGAGTTAATAAGAAGTGTACAGCCTAACAGAACTAAGTGGTCAGATTTCAGAACTTCAAAAAGGAGACTTTTGACCTTAGCAAATGAACCCTTGGCCTTTAAGAACAAGTTCAACCCCCCTCGTGTGCAATTTTCAGTTACACTTCTGTTGTAGAAACTCAGAATGTGGTCACTGCTATGACAGCCCTCTTTTTTTTTTTTTTTTTTTTTTTTTTTTTTTTTTATCATGCTCCAAACAGCTTTCCTCGTCTTTCTGATTCCATTTAGTCACGCTATGTGCTGGCCTAACCTATGCTGGCCCTGCACGGAGAGCAGAAGGCTCTCATTTCAGCTCTGGCAGAATGAGTGCTGATGAGCTCATCCTCCTGCAGGAGCTGGACGCGGTGGGCGATGCATTCGAAGGCTTGTTAGGGCTTGGGGGTGGGAGTGGGGTGGGGGGCAGTGGAAACAGATGCTGCACTGGAGATGAGTGTCCTGGGAGTTTTATAATGACCGATCCAAGTCTTTGTTGTTCTGGCTGGAGCCGGAAGCCTGTGCATTTTACCAGTTTATTCAAGCAACACCGGACCAGTATGTGTATGGTTTGGCTCAAATAAAAGAAGCACGGCCGTGACACTTAATAACATTTGCCTCACACGGAATAGCGGAAATCAGCACCACTCTATTTGTTTAGAATAGAAGACAAAAAGTGTTGATACTATGACATCAGAAGGGAGAAGTTAAAGTCCATTGAACTGGAAAGGGATATGCAGATAAGGCGTGAAAGTAAAAACAGACCTAAATGGATACAGGAGGACAACAAGAAGAAAATATTAATTCTGTCTCGAGGTGCGTGATCCAGACGTCAAGGAGAGAGGCAAATTTGCAGCTGTAGGATGAGGAATGAAAAAGCACCAAGTGAATTACTGACTGTAGAGAGCTCTATTAGCCCCAGACTGGCCACACTCCATTACAGTCTTTTGATACGGCAGCTTTTATTGCCTCCTCGCAGTACACACGCACACCACACACACAGGCGTAGACGCTCTCATTCCCACAAGCACCGCAATGCTTTTCACTGCCTGCACAATCTCAGTCTCAAAGTCATTGGTATGATTTAGTTAACGCACACGCACGCTTTTTAATATCACCAAAATGAATGCATGTTTTGACAAATGGAACTTGTAGGTCAAAGATCACACGCTGGAGCAGCAGATGTCTCCAGCGCGAGGTCCTCGCGTATACACGCCTAAACCAGCATTCTGCTTTGGATCCTGCTGCAGGGCCCCTTTCGCAGCAAGTGACTGCAAGACAACGAGCGCATGCCCCCCAACGGGGCGTGCAGAAAGAGCTGCTGTGCAGGCTGTACCTAACAACACTTTTCAAACCACTGACAGGTAACCAACAGTGGCTTCACAAAGTGCCAGCCCACATATAGACATTCCTTGTTCGTGACTGACTTGACATCATAGCTCTAGATAGGAACCAAAAAAGATAGCTCACCTGAGTTTTCCTCCACCTCCCTCTCATCGGTGCACACCCCCTGGCCATGCATGAGGGAGTGCAGTGGTCTCTCAATGCCCTGTGGCGGGTAGCAGCGCAGGCCGGTACCACAGCGCGGTGAGTAGACGCCACAGTGCGCCCCTTTCGGCAGGGCACACGTGGGGCAGCAGCCGCAGCCAGGCTCGCGCACAGTCTCCTCGCAGCTTTCCGGCAGTTGACAGCTGGCTAGCCTCTCCTCAGAACACACTGGGCAGCGGATGGCCTGGTCGGATAAGCACAGTGCCACTAGCATCAAAGTGGCAACAGCCCACAGGGCCCAGTAGGATGGAGCCACCGCCACACCACCTTCACGCACCATGGCAGCCTGTAGCCAATCCTATATGCACTGGTCAGTCACCTGAGTGGCGCTCAGCTTTAGGTCACTTTTCTAATTCAAAACAGCAGATTGGAGCCCAGCGAGGGGACGGCAGTCCAGAGAAACTCTTTGTCCAGGGTGGTCTTTGATATTTTCAGCTAGGGACACAATGCCTCGTCTGTGATGCTTCTCTGTCCCACTGATTCAATGGCACAGCAGTGAACTAGAAGCTTGCTCTTGATTTGCTCAGCTGACGGATGGAGTGATGATCAGAACTAGGTTTTGTTGTGTTCAAATGAAAATCCACCAATATGTTCGGGTGAGCCCGTTCTTCAAGTCCAGAGTCTTGCCACTTTCTGCTGAAACACCCAAAAATCAGGCCCTCAAGTGAGCAGCTGGAAAATCATCAAAAGGCAATGTTTTCAATAACAACTCCAGTCTCTCCTCTTGCTGGTGTGCAGTGCAAAGAACTGGCGCCTGAGAATGGCTCAACTTGAGTGGCTCTCTTTGGACTTTATACTGGTCTTTGGACACGCCTCTTTTTACAGTGAGAGAGAAGCTGAAAGGCTCAGCAGAGAAAAGCCAGACTAAAGCTCTCTCTCTCTCTCTCTCTCTCTCTCTCTCTCTCTCTCTCTCTCTCTCTCTCTCTCTCTCTCTCTCTCTCTCTCTCTCTCTCTATCTCTCTCTCCCTCTCTCTCCCTCTCTCTCTCTCTCCCCCTCTGACTCCTACTCACAAACACAATCTTACTCGCTCTGCCTGGTTCTTTTCTCAAGCTCGGCTGCACAAAGAAGGAAACAACAAGATTCTGTCCCGCTTATTTGCAAATGCAAGTCTCATTACCTTCACAAACTGTTTTGGGGCGAGAACTAACTGGTTGTGCTGACCCCCGGTTTTACCTGTGAGACCACAACAGCAAACGTGTGTGCTCATGTTTGCTTGAAAGAATGCGCACAAGCCCAATTTGCCATGTCTCAGTCCACATGTTCTAATTTGCGGTCTCTTGACATGGGCAGCATTGAAAGGCAAATGGACAGTGTAACCCCTCCTAACAGCACCCTCCTCCACTGGCCCCCAGCCTACATCCCCCCCACCTCCCCCCACCACACCCAACGGAGTGCAAAGTAAGATTTACCGAAACACTGACTAACAGCTTATTAAGTGGGTTCTCTGATCTGATTCTGTGCTTCTTGTTTGTCCTTCACCCATTCCTTCAAGGTTTT
This sequence comes from Syngnathus scovelli, assembly GCF_024217435.2. NCBI lineage: Eukaryota > Metazoa > Chordata > Actinopteri > Syngnathiformes > Syngnathidae > Syngnathus > Syngnathus scovelli. The sequence continues at coordinate 13,302,882 of NC_090851.1, read as the reverse complement.
GAACAGGATTTTATTAATCTGCATCGTTCAATCGCCTCCTTTTTACCATGGAAACCTTGCATGTATTGTACTGCCTTTATGAGTATGCTTTTTTTTTCCTCAGGCGGGTGGCTGGTTGCCACGGTGGCCCATGGGCAGCCGCCAAGGCTTACAACCCAGGTGGGTGCTTCAATGAGTTTTGTTCATTCTGATGAGCCAGGCACTTCATGTGCACCTATTTCATCTGATTAATAATGCCTGCTATTTGTTTATTTTCAAATAATGCTTGTCATTGAGCTAAATGTTCACTTGCGAACATATCCCCCCAAAGCATGCATCTGTGTCTTAGTTTCTCATTGTTTCTTGTTTTCATAATGCTTTATTAAGCAGTTTTTTCAAACAGTATTCAAATGTCAAATGTTTACTCAATTGCGTATCTTGATGCAGGATTCATGTTTATGAGGTCTATGAAAAAGTTTATTTTAGCCACAGGATGGCGTAGTTGCTCCTTGAAATAAAACAATCATGTGGATAGATTTGATGTCATTATCAGTATCGATTATTTAATTCAGTCAAAAACATCATGCTGAAGCCCCAAATGTTCATATTCAAATGATAGAAAAGCTCATTTGGTCCTCTAAAAACTGGTTGCTGGTGCATTTTGAATTTGCATCTTCTTCGTTGCTCCACCTTGTTTGAAATGAGGTCTGTTCCTTTAAGTGATTTCTCCAAAAGCCCTTTTAGTGATGATGCTTATATTCCACATTCACAGAAACTGGTGGAATGTGAAATCTTCCACAGAGTGAGCAGAACTTTGTCAACTGGAAAGGTAAGCAAGTTAGTTATTTCTAGATTTATTCATATTTATTCATGTCCCCCCCACCCCTACCCAAAAACATAAAATAAAATTGTGCATGATTATAAAAACATTTTAACACCATGAGGCTTTGATTAAGAAGAGGCCTTTTGCCTGTGCATTTATCGCATCTCTTAATACAAATTGTCATGGCCAATTGTATTTCTGAAAAACATCTGTTTCATTTACATTCTATTTTTAATCATATGAATTAAGTCCACATTAAATTGTACAAGATTAAAAAAAATATTTCCATAAATTCAAGGGCTGAATTATTTTTGCAAGTGTTGGTGTCTTAGTGTGGAAAGTATATATATTTTTTTTACACTTGTGCAAACATGGCAGGAAATACACGTGCAGTGCATGTCTCTCAAGTTGGGCTAAATGTAATGACAGGGTCGAGCAATCAACCGTGGACTTGTACCCTTCTGGTTTTGCTTAAAATAAACCGCTTTTCATGCGTTCTTACCACCGTACTATCTTTGTTAAACAATTGGTCTCCTTTTACAGAACAACTTTTTCCAACATGAACACAGACAAGAATCCTGGATTTGTACCCACAATAGGAAATGGGATTGGTGAGTGTTCTGTTCCTTCTCTAAAGTGGTACTCTTGTAAACCTGCTACTGTACATGATATTTTAAAGTTATGTAAGGTAGTCACAAATGGAACAGAAGGTGATGGTGGCCCGTCAATTGTACTTTACTGTAATTGCACAATAACGTTCCCTTGAGCAATTTGATAAATTATGTCTGAGAATGATCATTTTACAGAAACATAAATGGAGGCAAAGCCTTTTAAGATGCTATGTTTCTTTCTCAGACAATTTCACTCCTGGTGCAAATGCAAAGCCATTGGAGGAGGAAGAAAGGAGTATCTCATTCACAGATAATGAAATGCAGTGCCTTAAAGGTGGGCTACACCAGCTAATACTTTTTTGTGCAACATTTCATACAGTGAGGGGAATCTTTACAAACACCGCAAGATCACTTCATTAACAGCCACACAAGCACGTGGCGGATCACCACCTCTACTTTGGTGTTTGACACAAGATTTGCTAAACGCTTGAGCAATGGTTCTCAATAATTATCACCCTGGGACCAAATATTTTTGGGGGGTTACAGAGTAGCTAGTAACTAGATCACAAGCAAGTTAAAGTTTCCTGAAGCTTACCCAATCTTGCTCTATTCTATGCGGGACCTTGATTCTCCTCTGTTCTGAAAGAAAATTCTGAATACATTAGAATATTTTATTAGCTGTCTGCGACCCACTTTGAGTCCAAAACAGAGTAGCTAGTGACTAGATCACAAGCGAGTTAAAGTTTCCTGAAGCTTGCCCAATCTCATTATATTCTATGTGGGACCTTGATTCACCTCTGTTCTGAAAAATAAATCTGAATACATTATAACATTTTATTAGCTGTCCGCGACCCACTTTGAGTCCAAAATCACAATTAAGAATCTCAGTTGTGATGCATCATCTAATCTGGTTCATTCATTTTTGTTTTATTTGTCCAAAGAGTCCAGAAAATGGGAAGATTTTGGTTTCTGGAAAATTCTACCTTTATTGAAATGTTACCAGTGGTTTTTCAGAGAGTTGCAAACCCTCTGATTTCACATTCGTGAAAAGGTCATTTCATTGTAGATTCTGCCAATTACCTTTTCCAGCGCATTCTTGACTTCTGTTGACATGTTTTTTTACCCCAAAGTAAAATACTCAGACATCATTCACTTTAGTTGTTTTGCAATAGCTCAAGGCTGCTTGATGGCAATAAGTCATAGCATATTCTTAAATGGCCAAGTGAGTTACCTAATCTCAACTCAAAAATGAGAGCATTCTATTTACTGGAATCAAAACTGAAGTCAACAAGAACCACAGCTCCAGGCAGCTCTTAACTACAAAAGATTTTCAGCCAATAATTAAAAACGCTAGTTGTGTTTACAAATTTGTTCCATATGCTTTTCCATCAATTCATTAACTCATCCACCCATTTTCTTCCATTGATCTGGGATTGGGTCACTGGGCATCATCTTAAAGAAGAAGTGAACCCAAAATTTTCTTTACAGTAACATGTATGTGGCCCCACCAACATGACGTTCAGATTTATGTTTCGTTTGTGGAATATGAATTAAACAGGCAAAGTCCACCATCTGAGGAGGTGGCCATTTTGCCACTTGCTGTCGACTGAAAATGACATAGCAATGACAATGACAGCCAATCACAGCTCAGCTTTAGAAAACTGATGAGTGATTGGTTGACAGCTCCACCCTTTTTCACCCGAGTGTCTAAGACGTAGCCACAAGTACGATGACATCACCACAAAAATGGTCATTGTACTGAGGCCCAAGTTGTCCACCAGGCCCGTCTCCAGAGGGAGGCCCTGGTGTCCTGCGTCCAGGAAATTGTGTCTTGTTATAGCATTTGTCGTAGGGGGTCTTAGAGCCGTGTTTTTATTTTGGTCCCTCACGTAAGACCTGTTTGCCATGAGTGGCCCTGCCAAGTGTATAAAGCCCGATACAATTTAGCTCCTTGCCTCATTGGGACACGCAAACCCCTCCGTCATGATAAGGTGACTGCTCAGGGAGCGGCAAATCATTTTTAGACACTTAAAAATGGAAGCATTCTACATAAAATATCTGTCATTCCCAACTAGTATTGGTAAATAAACGTGACATACACGTCAATGAGTTCAAATCAATTGAAATGATTTCCATTGTCCAAATTCTAGACTAACTAGGTTAGTGTTTGTAAATGTCTTTTTTTTAAATGAGATGATGTTTCTTCTTCCTGCTCCACTTAAGTCCTTCAAGATTCTCTAAAGCCCTGCTCTGCAGTGCATCTGCATCATGCATGTGGTTTATTGTGTTCAGAGCCAGCACTCTATAGGGCTCTGTGTGTGCAAAGTTTCCATTGCACATCTGAACATTTCCCATGCGCTGGGCTGCTTGTCTGTCGCTGCCGAGACCACGGTGTGGTTTTTGGATAGACCTGAATTCACTGGTGGTCGGTTGAGACACAAGTTCTCAAAGAAAGGTCACGCAAACAAGCCCTGAGGACATGTCAGTGTGTCAGCATGTGGCCAGAAGCCACATAAAGAATGTTTTAAGTTAAATAAGGACATAATGTTAATTTACTGCCTGGTTTCAATGTTTTGTCAGGAGAAAAATACCCAAAAGGAATGGAATTCCCTGCTGCATTTTTCACCTATCCTGGTTCTAATTTATGTGTATTCACCAAAGATTCCTTCCCCTAATCTTCAGCACACATCTGACTTGTTGTGATTTGCCCGAGTTCTTCCTTTAGCCTACATGGAGTCATGCTAGAATTTATAGTTAAGTAACAACTATAAACCTACATGTTCTGTAAACATTTATTGTGCCTTATGTAAATCTCATAGGCCAAATAGAATAAATACTATAACATCAAATGTTAGGTGTTATTCAGTGTGCATTGCTTCTTACTTTGTTCTTATTTAGGCATGGTAAAGGTTGAGGATGAGGAGATTGAAAACAATGGGATACATCCTGAAGCTGACAAAGAAAAAGCAGTTTTGCCAATGGACCAAAAAGAGGAGGAAGGAGTGGAGGAAGGATACGATGGTGACAGGACCGAAGATGACGATGACAATGATAATGATGAAGAGAGAGATTCCGTGGCTGAGCCAGAGGACTTGTCGCTGGTGGACTATGCGCTTTACAACAGCACAGCTCTGCAGGATGCCTCAGCAGGAGCCACATCAGAGAGGCCTTACATGACAGGAGGCACAACTCCCCACATGCAGTCAATGGGGAAGCTTAACTGTGACATCTGTGGCTTGTCCTGCGTCAGCATCAACGTACTGCTGGTGCACAAACGCAGTCACACGGGTAAGCACAGGAACCCAATCGACACCTCGCATCATACAACACTTGTGCAATCATTGCTCTCTTGACACCTCAAGTAGATAAGCGTTTTGTGCAAGGTGGATAAAAAAAATCGCTCACGTAGCAAAGATGACCACAATGGTTTGAATCCAACCTTTGTTTCAACATATACACTGCTGTTCTTCATATTATTATAAAATATCTTAACATGGCCGCAAGTCTTGCATTAACTAGCTGATGATTATGGCAAGTCAATAAATGTCCACCCAACAGATTATTTCTTTGAGTGTACTGCAAAATAACATTTTATCATTCATAAATGTCAGAAAAGTAATATGTATAAAGAAAAAAACTTAACTTAACTTTCTACTCAATCTTTGAGGATGTCTGACAGACAAATGGAGAGGAAACAGGAAAGGGTGTGTTACAGTTGCGGTACAGTCACCTAGTGGCGTTTTGTAGGTGTTGCATGGGAAAAAGAAGCCTTGTACAGTGGCTGTAAAAGTCGACAGACCTCTTTTCAAATGCAAGGTTTTTTGTCGTTTTGTTATATCATTTGAACAGGGGTGTGTCAGGTAAAATAATAAGAACTTAAAGCCTTCTGGTTGTTTTGTCAGTATGTTGATATTCAACATTGCATTCTTGTGAAACAAAACAAAAAAAAGTTTTCAGCAAATTAAAAATTTGCTCACTCATTGACAGTCGCATACTTTCTACTGGTACTTCAATTTCCGTCTGCTTGGTAATTAGATTGTTTTAATTGATAATGGATGCATATTCACTGTATATTGACTAGTTTTATATTGTACTGCCTTTCTAATGTCAGTTCTATGATTATTATATTGTTTTCTTTCGTGTTACATTATGCATGTGGACGCTATGAACTCCAAGTTTTGTTTAACTTTAGAGGCATATTTTTCCAGAAAATGTTCTCTGAACGTCATATTGTAAGAATTTTGGTATATTCAACCTTGTAGTTTCACTGTGTATAGAGCATGCTGCTCTTGCAGATACATACCACTGTATCAGGTACACTTGGTAATTTAATAGGACCAAATACCGGTACTAAATCACAAATTTGTGAAGGGCAGGTTATTTTTAAGCTGTTATTACAGCTTAGTATTTGTGGAACTGTGCCTAATTAATCGTGATATCATGATATGGCCACATTTTTAGGGGGGGGGGGGGGGGGGAATCATCTCCCAGCTTTACACTCAGAGGACTGTTGTGGTTGTTTGTTATTGTGGCTCGTGTCGATTTTTTTCTCTTGTTGTTTTTCTCAGTCATCTGAGAAAACAGTTTGGAAGTTTCTGACAATGACTGTGGATGGTGCTTTGTTCCCTTTTCAAAGATGGTGGCTTTTTGATAGGGTTTATGCAAGTCACTACAGTCAAACTAGAAAGCTGTAAACACCTCATGGCACATCTGGCTACAAGAAGTTATCAGAACACTTTGCAGAAATATTTTCAAAGAAATCATTGGCACACACACATACACACACACACACACAAGATTCAGTAGGGTATTTTATGGGCAAACGTTTTATCCCTCCCAGGTGAGAGACCATTCCACTGTGCTCAGTGTGGGGCTTCTTTTACCCAGAAAGGAAACCTGCTTCGCCACATCAAACTACACTCCGGGGAGAAGCCTTTCAAATGTCCCATGTGCAGCTATGCTTGCCGCCGACGTGACGCCTTGAGCGGGCACCTGCGCACCCATTCTGGTACCAACCACATACACACTCAGATGCACTGATGCGCCATGCACCTGTGTCTTGTTTTGTCTTAACCCCGCACATTTTGATTTCTGCTGTGGTTGCAGAGCTTTTCCAGTAAGAACCTTCTATGCATTATCACACATATCACCCATGACTGTCAAAACTATCACTTTCAATTTATGTGCTTCACCTTCTGGTAGGCTGCTCGTCATCAGCTTTCTGGAAATGTTGGGCTTAGAGAAATAATACTGTTATTTATCCATCTAATTTCTGTCCTGCTCAAGTTTGTGGGGGGGATGCTATTTGTATTGAAAATAAAAAAAGTCTTATCCCTGAGTTTGAATGTGCTGTCCACAGTAGAGAAGCCCTTCAAGTGCACCCTCTGCAGTCGCAGTTACAAGCAGCGCAGCTCCCTCGAGGAGCACAGAGAGAGGTGCCATGTGTACATTCACAGCAAAGCACCTGCTGAGAAAGGTGAGAAGCTATTGTGCGTTTATCATCCATCTCAATAGACATTCAGCACTGTAGCTGTGCGGTTAGATGACTCACAGAGCATAAAGCTCTTATTGATTATACTGAATGGCTTGTTTTTACGGGCTAGTAAATGATTGCTGCTGGCCCTTCATTACAGCAAAATAGGTTATGTATGAGGTGGTGTGATGTTTAACTGCTGCTTAACAGACCACTTCCCCTCCTTGCAGTAGCACCGCAGAGCCATGTAGGGCACACGTTTAATCCAGCTCATGCAAACCAACATGATGCCTTTGCATTCTTTAGGAGCATGCGACACGAAACACACACGCGTACACAGTGTCATGCCTATGTGGTCACCAAATGTCATACGTTTAGGCCTGATAGTGTGTTTGTGGTGAGGAAGTACATCCTCAGTCTGCGCTGGTGAAGCATAAGTGAGGTCAAAGGAACTTTTCATCTTACATCGATGTCTTGTACTTCCTTTGCCTCAAGCTGCTGAGGTGTGATTCACTCAATTTTTACATCCAAGGTAGGGAGGAAAGTGGACACACTCTTTGATTATTTTGTTTGTTTCTTAAAATAATTTCAGTCATTTCCTTGTTTAGTTCTTACTCTAGGCGATCATTAAGCCTCTTGTGCTCTCATTTTGTGAGGCAGACGACAGTCACCTATCAAGGACTCAGATGGGCACCGAGCGTGCTCTGCTACTTGACAGGCTGGCCACAAATGTAGCCAAGCGCAAGAGTTCCATGCCACAGAAGTTTACAGGTAAGTAAATAATAGGATTTTTGCAGTGAGATGTTTTCCACATGGACTGACGTTTTTAAATTGCTGTGACTGTCAACATAATTCCACTTTTCCATTCATTGTCTAAATGTCTACCTGCTTACTACATTCTTTTATTTCAGCACTTAAAAATACAAAGCTTCTTCTTTTTTAAATGTTCTGTAATGTAATGTTTGTGCTTTTACATGTGCCTTTATGCTACACTCTATGGACATATTGAGATACACCTATCGATCCAATCATTAAAGCAATCAAAAGGTGGACTAGACCATATTAATAGATCTGAATTTTCATTAGTAAGACTTGTTGACAAATTCTGTGGTTTCAAACAGTTTGGAGAAAGGCCAGAATCGGCATGATTCTTTTCTTTCCTTTTCAGTTTCTATAGTTGTACGGTGTCTGTAAAGTGTAGTTTTGAGTGAGCTCATACAACATTTATTTATTCACCATTTCAAGTTTTTTGTTGTCCTCGCTACTTGTCTGTCTATTGTCTGCCTCCATGTCTCACCAGGACCCTTACAGAATTGTCTCAGCCGCCCTCAATTCTCATCTCCGACTTTGTCATAGCAGGGTACAGATGAGTGCATAAGAAAACAAGATAAGGAATGTGTTGACTTGGTAGGTAGGTTTGGATTCAAATGAACTTGAAAATATGACTAACATAAAATGATCAAAATGTCATTATGTTGCTCACTTGGAAAGTTTGTTCATACACACAAAGCCATTTTTGGTTGCTTGATCACCTTGGTTGTAGCGTCACAATTGGGTCTAAAGCTGGCTGCATGCATGAGGGTTTATGGCACAGGTGTCAAACTCAAGGCCCGGGGGCCAGATACGGCCCGCCACATTAATTTATGTGGCCCGCTAAGACAAATTGTGCATCAAATTCATGTTTTTTTTTTAAATATCTGACTAGTTTTTACTCGTCTGATTTGAAAACGAGTTATTTGTCAGTTGGTTTTGTAGCTTTTACTGTATAAAATATGAGGTGCTCATACATTTATTTGAGTTGACAGTCATAATGGCCCTCCGAAAGAAGCTGTGACTACAATGCGGCCCGCGAAAAAAATTAGTTTGACACTCCTGGTTTATGGGCACAACACCTCCAAATGTTGATAAATGAAGTAAGATCTTTCAATAGTATAGTATAACCACTGAAGGAAAAGTAAAGTGCTGAGAGTGAAAAAGGTGGGAGGGAGGGGAGAAACGTGAGCAGGTGCCTCTCCGTCTGTGGCACAGCTGAGTCATCTGCGTCCTACCAGCTCTCTATTCTTGCTATGCCTCCGAGCACAACTGCTTCCTCTCTGGATTCTTACATCTTTTGACCTGTGAATCTCGTGTCCTCTTGTTTCTGTGTGAGGTTCTCTTTTGCTGAGGGTGTCTTTGCCTTCTCCTCAAACCTCAAGTGGACCCTCAAGAATTTCTACTTGATTTCGTTTTTAAGAAACATCTTGCAGTGTTGCTCTCAGTGTGTGCTTCTTTGTTCCAACTCTAAAATGATGTGAAATGAAATACTTGACTTGAGCATGCTTTCTTTTTGTGGTGCCGATCTAGGTGATAATGGTGTCTGTCTGGACCTAAGCTTGAACAGGAACGCAGCTCACCTTCAGGAGCCTCCATTAGGCTCCCCAGGGCCTGACCCGCACTGCCAACAGCCATTAATGCGTTCGGGCACAGAAAGCGATGCGGCTCACTCCCAAAGGCCGTACCCAGTTCTGTTAAGCCGCAATGACATAAATTCTATTGGCCTCACTAACGGCCACAAAATGAATATGCCGTTGCCAGTATACCCTCACACCTCCCAGCAACCTCCTGGCATGGATGTGTTCAATGCTGATGGCCCTCAGGGATCTGCTTTCATGTATAGCTTGGGCCACTTGCTGGGCGGGCTGAACCATCAGAACGGGATCCCACATTCTCAGCCTATACCCTTATCACTCCTGGAGGCTTTGCAGGTGACACGGGCTGATGGAGAAGCTGGGGGGATGCCTGGGGCCTTGTACTCTTGCAGTCACTGCAAGGTGATCTTTCTTGACTACGTCATGTTCACTATCCATATGGGCTGCCACGGATTCCGCGACCCGCTTGAGTGCAATGTGTGTGGCCATCGTAGTCGAGACCGCTACGAATTCTCATCGCACATCGTCCGTGGAGAGCACCGACTGGAAATGAAGTAGCTACCATGCTACACCCGCAATTAGGTAACACCAAATGACTACAGAGATTTATTACTTTTCAATGTGGCTGGCTGGCTAGCGGAAGCAGAAATGAAAGGATGGACTATGTGGTGTGTTTTGAGTCTATATTATACAGTAGGAGACAGGTTTCAGGGATGTTCTTAGTCAAGCTGTACTCATCTGATGGGCTCTAGAGGAGGAACAAGGTAGCCTCAAGGACCCGCCATAAGTAGCCCACGGGCCTATTCTAAAAATAGGTCATCAGTCATGGGACATTGTGATTTCCAGCAATGTTGGAGATCATTTGAAAATGTAAACATTTGCAGAAATTCATAGAAATAGTGTTGGCCTTTTGATATTACGTTTATGATGTTGTTGAATCATGGTTGATAAATATTAACTATTGTGAGAAAATATTTTGTTCAGTCTCTTCACATTTAAGATTCTGATAATGACAGATAATCATATGTTATTCAAGTTCATGTTATCAAATTTCAGAAGTGTGCATCAAACTAGTTTGCATTCATCAGAAGTACTGGAGCACTCAGTGACAAAAAGGTTGTTGAGCAGTGCTCTAGAAAGTCGACCTTGGTATATAAGCAGGCTATAGCAGCTGTACATTTAGAACATTCAAATGTCTAGAACAGAAAAATATTGTGTTGATGTTTGTTTTTTTGTTTTTTTGCAAAGAGGTGAGAATAAAATGAATCTTTTTTTTGTCACAGGAATGCCTGAGCTTGTTGTGTTCATCGTACAATACTTTCCAAGCATAACAAAAACATGTTGAAGATCACGTTTAAACTTTGTAAGCTGTGGTTTCAGAGACATACAGTTCACCTCAGATGATATGTTTTGTTCACTCCTGAAACACATTTGGTGTCTAGTATCAGTACATTTAATGCACCTTGATGCTGGGGCATATGGTATTCATACTTGATGAAAGGTAGTTTTGTCGCCATTTCTTATCAGGATTTTTGTTTTCATGTGGTGATTAGAAGCATTCCCTCTTTCACTGCATCATTTTGAGCCATGATGAGAGAAGATAAAACAAGGTGAACTACAAATTGTTGCATCCAGACAGTAAAGTGAAACATGAGACTATATCTCCAAAAATGATTTAATGATTCAGTTTTGATGACACAAGAATCACTGTGAATGCGTGACTACCAATGTGTTAATTAAAATTGGATATCAAACATTTCGAAGGGCAATATTCAGAGTATTATGTTGATGTGTTGCTGGTGCTAAATGTGACAGCTAAGTACTGACAGTTTCACCTCAATGCCTTCAAGAAGTGGTTGGTGGCTTCATCCAGCTGCCACCACACTATCTATCCATCAGTGGCAGTTCCCCTTTCTCACTTTGGGTTTGAAGAGAAGTAACACTTCTGAGGTAAACACACAGCTTCATGTCCATATGTGAGATTATTCTCTCATCGATTTTAGTACAAGTCCAACCACAATGCTTATCTTTTTCCAGTCTTAAGTGGTTCACATTATTTTTAATCATTGTGCATCTAAGTGTTTGATGACTTAATAAACATGTTTTCATTTGAAAATAAAATAAAGTAAATAAAATTAAAATGCATTAAGTTATAAATAAGGAATTATATATACACACATAAACACACACACACACACACACACACGCACACACACACACACACACACACACACATATATATATATATATATATATATATATATATATATATAATGTTGTCAAACCTCGCGAGATGAGCCGAGAGGACCCGCGTGCCAACTGACTCCGTTATTACGTTCTCGTTTGAGGATTGCATCAACTCTAATCATGCCTCCAAAGGAAGCAAGCGGGAGCAGTAAAGCCATCCTAAAACACAAAGACGCTCCTAAAGCAATGCGACAGTGAGCGCCTGGCGCGCTGTGGTTGCGCGATCGGTCAAAATTAAGCTCCCTGCGCACTGATGTACACTTAAATTTTGTAAAGTCCACTAGGACTTTAAAAATATTTTCTAAATTTCAGCGACCGCTCTGTCACAATAATGCGACCAGCGCGGTGCAGTTGCGCGGTCGGTGGCGCGCTACGGTTGCGCGTTCGGCGGTGCGCTGCAGTTGCGCGATCGGACAAAATTAAGCTCCCTGCGCACTGAGGTTCACTTAAATTTTGGAAAGTACATCAGGACTTTACAAACATTTTCTAAATTTCAGCGACGGCTCTGTCACAATAATGCGACTAGCGCGGTGCAGTTGCGCGGTCGGCGACGCGCTACGGTTGCGCGTTCGGACAAAAATGCGCAAATGAAAAAATGCTTTAAAAAGGCGTGGGTTTTTTTTTTTTTTTGCTTGAAACGGATACATTTTTTTTCCATTATTTTTAATGGGAAAACATGATGCGGAATTCGAACGATTCACTTCTCGAACAGCCTTCTGGAACGGATTGTGGTCGAAAACCGAGGCTCCACTGTGTGTATGTATGTGTGTATATACTATATATATATATATATATATATATATATATATATATATATATATATATATATATATATATATATATATATATATATATATATATATATATATATATATATATATATAAAACTTTTCCTCACCCCCCGTGGGTGGTCTCTTTTTCCCTTCAAGCTCGGGTCCTCTACCAGAGGCCTGGGAGCTTGAGGGTTCTACGCAGTATCTTTGCTGTTCCTAGTACTGCACTTTTCTGGACTGAGATGTCACATGTTTTTCCTGGGATCTGTTTCAGCCACTCCTCCAGTTTGGGGGTTACTGCCCCTAGTGCTCCAATGACCACAGGTACCACTGAAGTCTTAACTCTCCAGGTCTTCTCCAGCTCTTCTCTGAGCCCTTGATATTTCTCAAGTTTCTCATGTTCCTTTTTCCTAATGTTACCATCATTTGGGATGGCTATGTCAACCACAACGGCTTTCCTCTGCTCTTTGTCCACCACCACAATGTCCGGTTGGTTCGCCATTACCATTCTGTCTGTCTGGATCTGGAAGTCCCAGAGGATCTTGGCTTGGTCATTCTCTACCACCTTTGGAGGTGTTTCCCACTTGGATCTTGGGACTTCCAGTCCATACTCTGCACAGATGTTCCTGTACACTATTCCAGCTACTTGGTTATGGCGCTCCATGTATGCTTTACCTGCCAGAATCTTACACCCTGCAGTTATGTGCTGGATTGTCTCAGGACCTTCTTTGCACAATCTACACCTGGGGTCTTGTCTGGTGTGGCAGATTTGGGCCTCTATTGCTCTGGTGCTCAAGGCCTGTTCTTGTGCAGCCAGGATCAGTGCCTCTGTGCTGTCCTTCAGACCAGCTCTTTCTAGCCATTGGTAGGATTTCTGGATATCAGCTACTTCAGCTATGTTTCGGTGGTACATCCCATGTCCTCCCATGATGGTCCCTCCAGCACCTCATCTTCCTTTGATGCCCATTGTCTGAGACATTCACTGAGCACGTCATCCGTTGGGGCCTTATCCCTGATGTACTTATGGATCTTGGATGTTTCATCTTGGATCGTGGCTCTCACGCTCGCTAGTCCTCGGCCTCCTTCTTTACGGCTAGTGTACAGTCTCAGGGTGCTGGACTTGGGATGGAACCCTCCATGCATGGTTAGGAGCTTCCGTGTCTTGATATCTGTGGTCTGTATATCTTCCTTTGGCCACCGTATGATTCCTGCAGGGTACCTGATTACTGGTAGGGCGTAGCTGTTAATGGCTAGGGACTTGTTCTTGCCATTGAGCTGACTTCTTAGGACTTGCCTTACTCGATGGAGGTATTTGGCTGTGGCTGCTTTCCTTGTTTCCTCGTCAAGGTTGGCATTTGCCTGTGGAATTCCAAGGTATTTGTAGCTGTCCTCAATGTCTGCTATTGTTCCTTCTGGGAGTGAGACCCCCTCTGTGTGGATTACCTTTCCTCTTTTAGTCACCATGCGGCCACATTTCTCAAGTCCGAATGACATTCCGATGTCAGAGCTGTAGATCCTGGTAGTGTGGATCAGGGAGTCAATGTCCCGCTCGTTCTTAGCGTACAGCTTTATGTCATCCATGTAGAGGAGGTGGCTGATGGTGGCCCCATTCCTGAGTTGGTATCCATAGCCCGTCTTGTTGATTATTTGGCTGAGGGGATTCAGTCCTATACAGAACAGCATTGGGGACAGAGCGTCTCCTTGGTATATACCACATTTGATGGTCACGTGTGCAAGTGGCTTGCCATTGGCTTCAAGTGTGGTTTTCCACTGTTTCAT